>NW_015388313.1:161771-193264 GCF_001527695.2 Protobothrops mucrosquamatus
GCCCAGTGTTCAAGTCTGTCCAGATCCTTCTGTATCTTAAGCCTGTCTTCTGGAGTGTTGGCTATTCCTGCCAGCTTGGTGTCGTCTGCAAATTTGATGAGTTCCCCATCTATCCCCTTGCAGCGCTTCTGCTTGCAGCGCTTGTGCTCCTTTCTCAGTGAACAATTCCAATTAGCTGTGGTGGTAGCTTATTGCTCAGCCCAGGATGTTGCATTAACTGGTTTTCTTTCTTTAACATCTGTATGAAGCTGCAGGGACAGGTCATTTGACTGTTGGGAAGTGGTATTATCTTATACATCATTGCCCTGGTTGTAGGGAAAATTCTGTTGAAGTTCTTTCTTGGTGCTTGGAGGCTTTAAGGGTCTAGGCCAATGGTGGCGAACCTATGGCACGGGTGCCAGAGGCGGCATTCAGAGACTTCTCTGTGGGCACGTGCACCGTCGCCCCAGTCCTAGGCCTTCAGCTGGGTTTTATAAAACCTTTTCACTTTAGGCCTCCGCCGCCGTGTGCAAAAAAAAGGTTCAATCAGTCAATTTCAACTTCTCGCGGAAAAAAAAAGATCTTGCAAAGTTGGAATTGATTGATTGAATTTTTTAGTCCCACCCAGTCTGCCGTTACCACCGCAGCCACGCCCACCCAATGGGCCACACCCAGCCAATGGGCCACACCCACCCAGCACTTGACAATGCATAAGTGGGTTTTGGGTTGCAGTTTGGGCACTCAGTCTCTTAAAGGTTCGCCATCACTGGTCTAGGCAGAACAAATTCAAACTGAACCTAAGAAAGACTGAGTTGCAGTTTGCATATTGGAGATACTGATCAGTTGTGATTTCTGGATAGGCAGGCATGAGCTGCGAAGAAGCAGATTTGTGATTTGGGGGGGGGGTCTTCTGGACTCAAGACTCATATTTGAATAGTAGGTTGAGCTGGGCACCAATTATGACTTGTCCTGGTGCGAGATGACCTGACTAGAGTTCCCACCCTTATTACCACCCAGATTTACATGACATTCCTTTTAAATGCTGTTCAGAAATTACAATTAGGTCAGAATTCAGTGATCTCATGTTAACTGGCACTTAAGACTAAAGGCACGTAATGCCAATACTATGGACCTTGCGCTGGTTCCCAATTCAGTTCCAAGTTCAATTTAAAGTGCTGTTTTTATCCATAAATCCAGTTATAATTTGGTAAATGAGTATCTGCAGAATTGCTTTTTCCAATCTGTATTGTCCTGTTCTGCTAGATCTTTGAGACACACATTCTTTGTACTTCCACATTTCCAGGAAGGGAGGGAGCCAAAGTTGGAAGGCACCACTTCTCATTGGCAATGCTGATGCTATGGGAGGTTTCCCATGTAGAGATTGGGCTGTCAATTTCCTTGATGGCCTTAAAAAGTTTGTTAAAAATGAAGTTTTTCTGGAGAGCATTCCAGTGATACTAACATATTATACAATCTTTTTCTTTTTTAGAGTCCAATTTTGTTATGCAATAAGTTAATAATTCATTTTTTGATTTCATAAGATTGTAGCAAGATATAAATTAAACACATACATATATATATTCATTCATTTATTTATTAAATTTATTTGTTGCCTATCTTGCCATGGGGCTTCTCTTGCCGTGGGGCTACTCTGAACAGCTTACAACAGTAAAATGGGAAAAAAATGATTAAAAAATATAAGCATAACAATAGCAAGCAATGAAACAATAAAAATAATCAATGAAAGTACAATGTATGAATTAAAAGATGGCTGGAGGGGGGCAGGAAGTAGAGGAAGTGGGGTGGGGGTCAGCTAATTAGTCCTGTAGGCACTTCCAATGTGGTACTCCCCTGTTGGGTCCCCAGGCCAACCAGCAGAGCCAGGTCTTCAAGGTCCTTGTAGAATGATAGGAAGTTGGGGGCAAATCTCACCCTGGAGGGCAGGATGCTCCAGAGGGTCAGCATTATATCAGAGAAGGCTCCTCTCCTGGAGTCTGCCAGTTGGAGTTCCTTGACCAATGGGATCCTCAGAAGTCTTTCTCCGCTGGCACAAGTAGGGCAGACTTGTCTTAGTGCAGCGGTTCTCAACCTATGGGTCGCGACCCCATTTGGGGTCAATCGACCATTTCACGGGGGTCACCAAGCAAGGCTGTCTGCCATTTTTTCCCCTTTTCCGGTGGGTGCCTTACCTCCCTTGGGCTGGGGCAGCTGGTGGTCGGCCTGCTCCGTCTCTGCCGCTTGCCAGCTACGCCTCGGCCGGCGCAGGGGGCAGAACCACACATGCGTGGCGCTCCCGGGCAGGGAAAGTCCTCGACCTACAACCGGTTGAGTAGTCCTCGACTTACGACCGGTTTAGTCGTCGACTTACAACCGGTTTAGTCCTCGACTTACGACCGGTTGGGGGTCACGGCATTAAAAAGGTTGAGAACCACTGTCTTAGTGGGATGAGGCACTTCATCAAGTAATCTGGACCTATGTGATAGAGAGCCCTCATAACCAACATCTTGAACTGCACTTGGGAGAAAACCGGCAGCCAGTGCAGTTTGTGAAGCAGTGATGTAAACAGGGGTAATTCTACAGGGCCCATAGACTGCTTGAACTGCCACACTTGGTACTAGTTGAAGCTTCTGAATGCATTTCAAGGGTGCCCCAGATAAAGCACATTGAGTAATCCAGATGAGAGATTACTAGGGCTTGAGTCACCAACCTTCTGGAGAGTAGCCAATTTATTAATACAGAGATTCTTTAATGTATAAAGAAATTAATATCCATAAAAATTGAAATATTTTCTTTGGTACAAAAACCAGAGTAAATTGTGACTATCGTCAAACACGAGTGTTTATTTGCACCCAGATTAAAAGATTCTGCTGCATATGCATCTCTTATAAAGTGGTTGCTTTTGCTATGCAGAGGCAGAGTTATTAGTCAGAAGAGAGGTAGGAGGAAAAGGGTGAATATGTTCTTCAGGCGAATCTGATAGTTGGAGATCTGAATAATAATTTGAGCCTCTGATCACTTTGTATAAGGTAAACTGGATTGGTATATGTACGTGGTTGAATTGTAAGAGGAAGGAGAATCAATATCTGTATGTGAGTTGTTATTTCAGAGCTTGATCTTACAAGTTGCAATTTATAAACTGGCAATTGGCATTAATGTCTTACTGCTTGGAGCCAAAGTGGTCTGCAGAAGAATAATTGAAGTGTCTAGCACTTTGATGAACCAGAACAGTTGGACTGGCAGATTACAAGGTTTGCAAATAAATGTTACCTATTTTTGTTTGGACTAACAGAGATGCCTAGTCTGCATTATATATGTGATAAATCAGGTTACTTGTCCATTAATAATAAGTTGAATAACTGAATTAATTTTCTGTAGCTAGCTATATTTATCATATGAACCTTTTCTTTCTGTTAATTTTTTGTTACGTTTAGTTCATTTAACCATCATACCATAAGTAACATATTTAGGGTTTTTTTTACTGTATTATCCCTATTCAATGCAGATGTTTTCAGAGAACACACAGCGTAATTATTTCCTTTGCTCTGTTAATTTATATACTTTATTTCTCCTATATTACAAATTGCAATTGTATGCCACAATTGCAATGTATTACCTTCATGATCTGTCTAGGCTTTGGTTGATCAAATCTTTCAATTATACTGTTTTACTAAAATATAAAAGTGTAGGTTTAGATTACCAGACATAATTATATTAGTTTGTGCACATGTAATATTCCTTGCTAGTGGGACAACATTGACACAATTTGACCATTCCATAAGGACAACTAAAGTTCAGGTTTCCCCCAAATACATGCACATCTTACACATCTGTAAACCAGGATTTCTAATCTAGAGGCTACTTTGTAAACCAATATACTACTGCTCACAGTAGTAAAAGTCTAAACCTGAGCCTTGGCCATAACAACTGGAAATCAAACATTTAAAGTTTTCCCAAATAACTATTGAAAGTCTTTTTGCCCAAAAGTAAAGTCTTTAGCTCCAAACTAACTAAGTAGGAAGGTCAAGTAAAGCAAATCTCTTTTAATCATTAACAGACATAGTAGTCCTTTTAAAGTAAAAGGTCACTGATTTGATTATTTTTTTGTTTAGAGTAACCAATGCTTTTACATTCAGAAACATGCTTATCAAAGCCAATCTTCAACAAAAGATATAGCACTTTTTCTATACTTTATAACCAACCACAATGTTGTGCAAAAGAGCTTGGGTCTCTATCCATCTGTCTGCCAATAGAATAATCTCCTGAAAACAGAACAGAATGGGACCAAATTTGGTATGCGAGCCAAAGCTTGCAAAAGAAAGATGGAGTTTGAAAATGGACTGGATCCAGCTAGCAGCTTGGAATTCTAAGCCTTTCTCTTCTGCCTGCTGGTCACATAACCCAGAGTAGTATGCCCCCTAGGGCACACATACACAGTGACACAACTTGAAAGAAGAATAGCCAGGGCTTTTTTTCTCATAGAACGCCCAGAACAGAGTTCCGGCACCTTTTTTGGATGGAACCTTGTAGGGTAGGCAAGGCGGGTTGTATGACGTGTGTGAGTTCTGGCACCTTTTTTTTTTTTTTTTAAAGAAAAAAAGCACTGAGAATAGCAATCAACTTATGCTCACACAGAAACATTATTTTGTTACACATAAGATGTATAGACAGCTTTATAGCCATTGTGGTAAAAGGATTTTAAAAAGTTGCAGAAGCTAATTTTTTGCATACTTTTTGTACCTTGTTTATATACAAGTTTGACTTTTGTTACCCATAGACTATGTTAGCAATTCAGTATGTACAAATAAGCTCAAATATTGTTTATATATAACCTGTGCCTTGAGCCTTTAATGAACTTAGATATTTGGTGCTGTTCGTCCTTGCACATTTTTTCTTGGTTATTACATAATAATCTATTGTTTCCCAAAATTGTCCCCTTCAATTGTGACTAGCTACAGCCTTAAAGTAAAAGCCCTTTATTTCTAAAAAAATATTATTTCATAATATTTCACTTATTTCGTAGGGTCATAAATTAAAGACTTAAAGTTTATCTAAGTTTAAAAGGCACCATATTTCTCATCCATTTGGCATCAAAAACATCTCTTTTCAGAGTCTGCAAACACTTCTTAGATTTAATTTAGCAATAATTGCTCATGTTTCCATGCTAAAAATAAGAAAATAACTTTCATAAATGAACTAAAGTCCATAATTGACACAAAGGGGTATTTATTCGTGTTAAAGTATCTTACACCTGCAATTTATATTTTTTTAAAACTGAGCTCTAGTCTAAATTTATATAGGTGACTTTTTCCTAGCCTTTTGTTCTTACACCATACTTTGAATTGCAGTGAGGCTAATCTACATACAGATTGCCTGCTGGGCTAGAAACCATATGAGTCACTTTCAGGGCTGCATCCCCACATGATTACGACTATTCTCTTAAACTAGAAGCATGCACGCAACATAGAACAGATGGTTAGCACACTTAGTTCCAACAGCAATAATCACCTATTGAAAGATTAAAAGTGTAGATATAAAAAAACCTCAAACAATCTGCTATGAAGATTAAATATTATTTTATGGCATATTTGATTTCTCTTCAAAATAAAAATCAAAAGTTTATACATTTCTTTTTGAAGGTGAAAATTAAACTGACCAGGGTTTCTTATATATCAGTTTAGCCTTCAGAACTAAAGATATCAAGAAAATTTGGAAACTAGTGAGCAATAGTTGCTGTTCTTATCAAGAGCTGCCCTTATTTAACCTGGAAAACTTTTAAACTCACTTATAGGACATTTTGATTCAACTGGGGCAGTATAATCTTAGCCCCAAGATGGGCTGGCAATCAAAGTTAAGAAAATAAAATGATGCACAATTTACATTTGTAGGAAGATCTCTTTGAATAAACTCTATTGCCAATAGTGTTCCTTCCTCCTTTTATCTCCCTCCCCACAAATGGAATATGACATGGCCATGACAACAGCAGAACTTGAGATCTATTAGATATAATGATGTATTGCTTTGGAATATTAATATCTTGAGTGTTGCATAGTGCATTGTATATATCTTTGAGCAGTGCATATATCTTTGAGTTAATGAGATATGGACAATGGTATATTGCTTCATGGAAATAAAAAGGTTATGAAAAGAATTATGTTTTAGAGGCCTGTTGAACTGCATGGAGTTATAGTAATGGGAAGAGTGAAAAAGGATACCCAGTGGAATGATGATGTGAAAGAGGTTATGGATGATAATGATGCATACTAAAATGATTGCTGTAAGGCAGTGATGGTGAACCTTTTAGAGACCGAGTGCCCAAACTGCAACCCAAAACCCACTTATCATCTTTGTTGCTCTTCTCTGTACTCTTTCTAGAGTCTCAACATCTTTTTTACATTGTGGTGCCAAAACTGGATTCCAAGTGTGGCCTTACCAAGGCATTGTAAAATGGTATTAACACTTCACGTGATCTTGATTCTATCCCTCTCTTAATGCAGCCTAGCACTGTGTTGGCTTTTTTGGCAACTGCAGCACACTACTGGCTCATATTTAAGTGATTGTTCACTAGGACCCCAAGATTCCTCTCACAGTTGCTACTATTGAGCAAGGTACCACCTATACTATACCTGTGCATTTGGTTTTTCTTGCCTAAATGTAGAACCTTACTTTTTTCACCATTGAATTTCATTTTGTCAGATTATGCCCAATGTTCAAGTCTGTCAAGATCCTTCTGTATCTTAAGCCTATCTTCTGGAGTGTTCGCTATTCCTGCCAGCTTGGTATCATCTGCATCTATTCCCTCATCCAAATCATTGATGAAGATGTTGAAGAGCACTGGGCCCAGAACAGAGCCCTAGGGCCCCCCACTACACACTCCCCTCCATGTAGATGCAGTTCCATTGAGGACCACACACTGAGTACAGCCGGTCAACCAGCTATGAATCATCTGGTGGTGATGCTGTCTAACCCACATTTTTCTATCTTATCAAAGAGTAGGTTGTGGCCTACTTTATCAAATGCCTTACTGGAGTCCAAGTAAATTATATCCACAGCATTCCTCTGGTCCACTAATTTTGTCACCTGGTCAAAGAATGCAATAAGATTTGTCTAGCATGATCTGTTTTTGACAAACCCATGTTGGCTTTTGGTAATGACTTTGTTTGCCTCTAGGGGTTCGCTGATTCATTGCTTGATTATCTTTTCTAAGATCTCTCCCCCCCCCCAAGTTCATGTGGTTTGAACTCCTATCATTTCATCTCTGTTAGTGAGATGATTATTTAGCCTTTTTCATCCTTTTGGAAGTGGATGAAGAGGACCAATAAGGGGCCTCCAGCAAAGTGAATGGGGATAAATTCAGAGTGTAGTTGGAGTGAACCTGAAGCGTGGGAAAGTTAGGAATACTTTACAGATTTGAATATTGTAGGAAAGATGATGATATGTCAAAGGCTACAAATTTGAGTTTATAAAAAATATTATTAAAGGAATTAATAAATGTTCTGAGGATAGAATAGCACTTAGACCTACTGTATATACCACTCCATAGTGCTTTAAAGTACTCTATAGAAAAAAACAATAAATAGCAATAGCACTTAGAGCTATATATTGCTTTGTAGTGTTTTACAACCCTCTCTAAGCAGTTTACAGAGTCAGCATATTGCCCCCAACAATCTGGGTCCTCATTTTACCGGCCTGGTAAAATGGAATTGAAGGCTGAGTCAACCTTGAGCCATTCAGAATCGAACTCCTGGAGTGAGCAGTGAATTAGCCTGCAGTACTGCATTCTAACCACTTCACCACCACAGCTCAGGAATGTGAGCTGTAGGAATGGAATGTGTACCTGAAAAAATGTTAAAGTATTGATTTGATGTATTGATTGAATGGTTGACTGATGTTGTATAGGAAGATTTCATCTGTGTATGATGATTGGAATAATGGAAAAGGTATAACCTGGAAAAGGTATTAAGATTGAATACAAAACTATGAGGGTTTAGTTTGTTAAGCATGACTGGGAAACTATTTGGAAACTATCTCCTTCCTTCCTTCCTTCCTTCCTTCCTTCCTTCCTTCCTTCCTTCCTTCCTTCCTTCCTTCCTTCCTTCCTTCCTTCCTTCCTTCCCATTTTTGCATTTGAACTTTGACTGAATGGCTTTTGCCTTGACAACATCAGAGCATACCTTATTGCCAGACTTTTAAAACCCAAATGCGTCATTTTTGTCTTGTTCTCTTTCTTCCCCACCAGGATCTTGTCTTCACTGAGTCCCTCTTAAGGATGGCTATGATGTTTCCATTGGGACCTTAGAGTGGGGATTCTCTGTGGATCAGGGAACTCTGTCTTCCTTCAGGGAGCCATAGTAAAGCCTCTCAGCCTTGCAGGAGCAAAAGTCTGCAGCCCCTCTCCCCAGATCCATTTTGATATAAAATTTGTTGTAAGTTTGCTGATTTAAAGAAAGTGTATGATTAAATGAGCAGGACTGAATAGAGACATGCTTTGTGCAAATATGGAGTTGAAAGATGGCTGCAGAATGTGCTAAGGATGATAAATGATGGAAGTTAAACATGAGTTAGAATAAATGGAATATTTAGCAAATGTTTCATTACTGGGGATGGAGTAAAGCAAGGTTATTTCCTTGATTGATTGATGTATTTAGATATCTTTTTGATGACATTAGAAGTGTTTGTTTGGGACATGAATGTTTATGAATGTTTGTATGCAGATAATGCCCTGTGGTCTATGGTGATTCTCAATCATCCAGGTTGTGGTTGTCCCAAAAGTGCTTTTTTCAAAAGGCAACTGGAGTTTCTTGGGGTTTTTTTTATTGAAAACATTTCGCTTCTCATCCAAGAAACTTTCAGTTCTGAACTGAAGAAGCTTCTTGGATGAGAAGCAAAATATTTCCAAAGGAAAAAATAAATAAAATCCAGTTGCCTTTTGTGAAAACCACCCTTGGGATAATGCCCTGTTGCTGATGGAACTGGAATGATTTGCAATAAATGTTAGATAAATTGTATGATGCAGCAAGGAGTATGGATCTGAAAATTAATGTATCGAAGATAAAGATCTGTTGGAGAAGGAAAATGAAGCAAACCATTGAAAGTTGTACATTAATGATAAAAATCAAGAGCAAGTACATGCATTTGTGTACTTTAGTAAAAATGTTAACAGTGTTTTTAAGTAATAATTTTTATTGAAGTGTAAAAATATAGTGATAAAAATTAATACAAACTAAGCAAAATACACAAAAGAGCAAAAAGTGCAGATATAAAATAGTTTTATATTTTCTTATGTCATACTCTTATTTTTTTGGTTTTCTACATTTTACTCCTCTTCTGTGTTTTTTATAGTGTTTTTACAATGTTGAATAAAACACTTTTTTTAAAAAATGGAAGGAAAATTGGTTGCACCTGACTTCCTCCCTGTCTCCATCCTGATGTGATACTTTGCTTGATATTAACTAGTACATCTTTGAAAATGCCATTTTATTTCCTCCCACACAATTAAAGTTGTAATATTTTGCACTAAGGACTGTTACTCCTTGGAAAGAAAGAGTAGGCAGATTCAGGACTGTTATATACACATATGCACCAACATACATAGACATGCACAATACATACATGCATGCATTCATACATGCATGCATTCATACATGCATACATAAGCTGTTGCATACATAAGCTGTTGCATTTAGAATGAAGCAATGGAAAGTGCCTCAATGCACGTTCTATACATACAAGCTGCTTGAACTGAACAGATCTCACTGTCCTTGAACCCAAAAGTTCTCTGGATATTCCAAACATCCTTTATTTCAGTATTATACTGAGATATATTATATATTCATTATTTTGACAGCCTTATTTTTGTAGAAAAATGTCATTATTTTAACTGCTCTTGTTAACTGCTGAAAATTGAACGGTCCTAGCAATTACTTCAAATTACCTAGAGTTCTATCAATAGATTGTAATCTTCTTTCTTCACATTACTAGTATAGAAAAGCAGCTTAATATATTATCCCATGGATTTAGTTATGCTTTATCATGGTCTCCTGTCCCAGATGACGAAATGCAAGAATTGATTGTAAACCTTGTAATAAAAAGGTCCTTCAACTGGATTTATTGGGACCAGTCTTGTGAATCCTTTTTATCTACAAACTCTGCATCTGCAAAGTTATTTCAGAATTAGGGTTATTTAAAGTACAGAAAACAACCAAGCTCAGAGAGCACCAAGGACCCCTCATTTCAACCATGAGCTACAAATACTCTCCTCAAAATTGAGAATTGTCCTTCTGAATATGAGAGGAAGTCTTATCAAATTTGAGACAGCTAATCCTTTCATTGGTTGAGTCTGTAGACATACAAACAAAATTTCAAATCCCTGGAATACTGCCAAGCCTTTTTACATCCAAACATTTCCAATTATTAAAAGTATTCTACTCCATAGTGGTGTAGCTGAAAGCAACTTTGAGGGAGCAAAGGAATTAAAATGTAGGAAACCATCACTTCTGACTTAAGAAGTGCTTCTTAGATTAGAATAGATGATTTTTCTTTCCGAAGGCTGCCTTTTGTCTTTAAGATGATGGATGCTGGCTTAATAAAGCTGATCGATTAGATTTTTGGTGTCATCCAAAAACATAATGAGGTTTAGTTAATGACATCAGTTGACTAATAGTTCTCTCTTCAAAGGTCATGGGGTGGAGCTAACGTCTTGGCAAATACTTTAAGCTTAGAACTTTCTGAAATAATTATATCTAGACCTTTTTATTGTAGTTTTTATCTCTGTATAATTTTATACTTATGTATCTCAAAATAGTTGTTGTTCTAATCATATATTTATGTGTAGTACTGAATATTATATCCTAGATTTATGAGTCCCAGGCAGACTCCTATTCAAAGATTAAACTAAGAAGTTAATACTTAGAATATTCAATAGCATAATGAATATAAAATACAACAATATGTGAAAGAAGACACTATAGATCAAATAATGGAGATGTGATACCAAGCCCATCTTCATAAGAATACCATTCCATTCATCATAACAGAAAAAAACCTTCTATTCTCACTAACCTAATTTCAGAAGGAGGAGATTTCTAGAGAAAGGCTTTGGAGAATGATCAGACCATTATAGGGAAAAGATCATATATATTATACAGGTTTTTACATGGTTGTGTTGTGTGCGATGTGGGCCTTAAGCCCATCATTTTGTCTTGTACTCCACTGGACACTGGTAATAAATAAAATGGTTGTAGAATTGGTGAGATATATTCTATAGAGATGACCCATTTAGTCTATCTGTTATATTTAGAACAAGTGAAAAAATTTAAATCAGGTTTTCAAGTTAGCCCCAAAATATGTTTGATAGTAACTGCCCTATCTCTAAAGCAGAGCAAATTCACTGAATTCAGGCATAATAATGCTTAGAGTACACAAACTTAAATGTAACAAGTTAATAGTGACTGAAAATAAATTCCATTTACATGTAGTCCTGAATCTACAGCCATTCATTTAACAATGGTTCAAAGTTACAGCGGCCTCAAAAAAAGTGACATGACCCAACCTCAATAACACGACTGTCACACTACCTTCACAGTCATGTGATTACAATTCAAGTACTTGGCAACCAGTACATATTTGTGACAGTTACAGTGTCTTGCAGTCACATGATCATAATTACCTTCCCAGCTGGCTTCCAACAAACAAAGTTAACTGGAGAAGTCAGATTCACTTAACTACTGTTTGATTCACTTAACAACCTTATGCATTGCTTAACATCCACAATAAAATGGTTATAAAATCAGGTCTGGTCACGTGATAACTTAATTAACAACCTTATTGCTTACAATCAGAATTCCAGTCCCAGTTCTGGTTGTTAGTCAAGGACTACCTATATTTCAGAAGGATTGTTTAAAATATCTAACATATCAATGCTTCATTTTATAGGATGGATTTGCAAGATAAGAAATAAAATCATTGGATGCCTCCTGTGCAGATGGCTGGCCTGGGAAGATATTGGACAGTAGCTGATACTGAAAATCTTCAAGATGTCCAGAAGGAATCAGGTGGACAGCAATTTCACTGCCATATTTTTCTGTAGGTATAAATAATCCCATGGGTGTATAGTGCCATTTCAACTCCCAAGTCAGTTGGAAATTCAATTTGAAATGGATTTAGATTATCAGTGCACCCCAGGAATGAAATTATATAGGATCACCACTTATAACAGCATTTTTCTCAAAAAGGAAAGCATGTTGAAATGTTGAATCAAGAAGCACAGTCGACTACACTTAGGGCAGTAATTTTATACACCAGCTATTGAAAGGAATGCCCCAGGTACATTTCCATAGGCTATGTGTTTCTCAGAGGAGAAGTATTGTGGTTTCCTTATTCAAGGCGACATAGAAAAGGACAGACTGATCTTAATTTCTTTTATTTTTTTTGTGTTAGGAACATAAAACTGGCTAATCCACTCGTGTTTTAAATTGTAATAAAAATCCCTCTTTTATGTAGGGCTTCTGGATTTTGTATGCTACTTTTAAATTAATTCTAAAAGCTTAATTTAGAATTAACACCTGCTAGTTGACTGTGTATAGTTGTTAACCTGTAATTTTTTTCTGGTAAACTGCAATGTAAGCTTCTTCTTGGCTATAAATATAATCTAAAATGCAATTTCATATATTAGAGTTTTTCCTCTATTTGTAATACAAATACATAGTTATATATCATGAGTTAACTATGGATATATTACTATTAGGAAATTTTGTTGGATGAACATTTCTTCATGTATTTATAGTTGTACTTTACTTAATAGTGTGTTCTGCAGATATGGAGAGAATAGGAAAGACTTACAGATGTAAGTAATCTGAGTAGCAGCCAAGGATTATGCCTAGTTTTGAGTTTTGAATCTGAGTTGCATCCAGTGATGTCATTCCTCTAGTGTAAAGCTTCTATAGTTTTATCCATAGTCAACTGTGAGATCCAATATTTTGATAATTCTTGAGCAAATCATTTCACAATAATGAAATATTTTGGTACAGAGTAAAATGTTAAAGAGTCATTCTAAGCCTACAAGCTATGATAAAGCATTAAGCATAAAGTATTTGCTAACAATAAGGATGCAGAGCCAGTGCTTCATTATCTAGTTAACTCTAAAAGCTTCTCTCACTAGGAAGCTACTCTAAATTATTCTTTATGTATTTCTGTTGCTTGCCTTTTTTATTGAACTCAGCAACCTATCCATATAATGCCACTTTGCTTCAAGAAAAGTCTTTAGACTTCAACTATTTTGTTCTTGTTCTTGCTAAATCATGTCTGACTCTTTGTGACCCCATGGATCACAGCTTGCCAAGTCCTCCTATTCTCCACTGTCTCCCAGAGTTTGCCCAAATCCATGTTTAACATCAGGGTCTAGACTAGTATGTTTTAAGTATAGCTTTGATGGATTAAGGCAAGGTTCATTTTGTCCCTGCATTTTCTTTTCCACAGGACCTATTGGATGTTGTATGGTCCTTTTGAGGAGGAGGGGAAGGCATAATCTTTTCTTGCCACAGTTCTCCTGCAACTGGTACTGTATTGAAACATGCTGTGTCACTACCTGAAAATAATGTAAGACTAATAGTTTTTAATAGAACTATCCTTCCTGAATTTGTCGAGTTCCCTTTAAAGTAATATAATCACACTTGATTATATCATGCCTTTTCTCCTAAGTGAAAGAATATCAAATTTTTAAATCTATTTTAGTTTTAGAGGTGTTCAAACTTCTCCACAAATGGTTTCCCTAATCTGGATACTACTATGGTCATGTTGGGAGCGCCGAAGTGCTTCCAGGTTGAAAGGATTAGCCAGTGGCATCACGGTTGCCCAGGGATGCCCAGTTGGGGGCTCCTTTCATGTCCCCTTTAAGCTGCCCACTAAAATGGTATCCATCTGTCTACTTACAGTTGCCTGCTTTCAAACTGCTGGGTCAGCAGGAGTTGGAGTGAATGATGGGAATTCACCCCGTCCTGCAGCAGTAACTGGGTCTCGAATGCAAGCCTGCCAATCATCAGCCCAATGTCCTAACTATGTGAGCCACCACGCTCCTTAATGAGGATTACAGTGTTGGCAGTTTATTTTCAGTCCCTTTCCTAATGATCTGAGGCATTGCATTTGCTTTTTTTACAGCTACCACACAATAAATTGACATGTTCATGAGTGGACTATCCACTATGATCTGAATACCTTTTTCCTGGTTAGACAGATTTGGTGGATGTATCTATGTATATAGTTATTTATTAAAAGTTTATGCTGCTGGGTTCAACTGACTCCTGGTTGTTTATCAAACAATCATATACAATTAGAATAATAAAGCAGCAACAAAATAATGCTATAAAATCATAAGCTCTACCCGAAGCACTGATTAAAAACCAACCAATCAACCAACCAGTTCCAAATGCCCTGAGGTATATTCAAGGCCTTTCTGAAGGATGTCAATGTAGGTATAACTCAAATCTGTGGTAGGAGACTGTTTATAAGATGGAACAAAGTATAAATAAAGTGTGTGTATATGTATGTAGGTGGAGGGTGGGAATTGCCACAAAGTGTATATTATTAATTACTTAAACTGAACTGAATTGACCAACTGATTGACTGGTCCCAACCCAAAGATGTAGCTTTGATGTGACATCTTTCTTCATGCTAGAGGCACATGTCCCACTTCCTTCTTTCCAGGCTTCTTTCCTTCTTCCATTCACTCTAAACTTTCCTTTGGTTGTTTATGGAGATTCTCAATCATCCAGGTCATGATTGTCCCAAAGGTGCTTTTTCAAAAGGCAATTGGACTTCCATTTTTTTTTCTTTGAAAATGTTTCAGCTTCTCATCCAAGAAGTTTCTTCAGTTCAGTTCAGGAAAGTCCAGTTGTCTTTTAGAAAAGCACTTTTGGTTGTTTCTCTGGTTCTTCCCTTGACTGAGGGAAGGCAAGGCAACTTTCCCCAGCTCCAAACTACTGCCCACTAAACAAGAATAAATTAAAGCTGAGCACAGGGGAGTCAAGAAGGGTCACCAAGGTGGAGTCACTCATTGACCAATAGAAATAGTCAATATTAGGGACTTTCAGATAGGATTTCACTGATGGACAATGACAGCTGATTGACCAATTATGTGCCATTAAGTCATTGTCATCTCTTGGCAGCCATCTAGATAGATATTAATGATATTAATGTTGTTTAACGTGGGCTTATTAATTGCATGGTAAAGCCAAATGCTCAAAATTTGCTTACTTCAGCATAGAGGTGCAATGTTTTTATTCAATAAATTAATGACAAAACTTTTACAGAATAAAAAGATATCTAGGGCAATGGCAAGTGAGTTATATTATTTAGTTGAGGTGAAAATATGATTCATGAGTTTTGGCAAGTGATTTTTTTTATTAGATTCACAGACGTTGCTAAATCTTTAACTGTGCTTTACCAACCACAGTGGTTGTGTTCATATATATGTGAAGTAATCAAACAATATTGTGATTCAATGCAATGGTAGCATTTAATCTTTGCTACTTTGATAATGCAATACTCCAAAATGAAGTGTGTGAATTTTGCAGCTGCAGACATCCTACTATTTACATATTAGACAAGCCCTTGTGTTGCAGCCATTTAGACTGCAGGTATCAGTGAAGGTAAGATAGAAGTCATAATGATGAATCAGTTGATAGCTGCAGTTCCAAGGATATATTTCATTTTTATATTTCTTTTATAAAGATTGCTTATTTTTAATCATTGATAAAATGATAGAATTACTAATTACACATAGGGAAACAAAAGGGAAAAGATAGAAAAGAAAGGGAAAATAAGATTTAGTTATAAGTAATATTTCCATATTTTAGCTTCTCAGGTGGAAAAAATTCAATTTCTTTAATCATAGATCGTAAGTAAAGTGACTCCATAAATATCCTGGCCAATGCATCATGGTGGTGACTCACTTGAGGAAGCCACACTGGGTGCATTCTTATAAAGCAGTATGATGTCAGGAGTACAACCTACCTAGTGCAATATGCCCAAGGTATAGTGTATAGTATCTACTTCTTGACATTTGGCAGACCAAGTTTAAAATTGGTTTTAAAAGTTCAAAGGACTGAAGGAAGATGTAAACTGCATACACTTTTATGGAAAGGAAAGGCTTTGAACTAATATTTTTCTTTTGGTTCCAATGGAAAACCCCTTGTTTCACTAGTGCCTATTGAAGGTGAGCTCTGAAACTATAGAAAGTTCTTTCTACTGAGTAACATTAAATAAAATTGAATTCCTCAATGCATCTAAGTAAAATGTTTATGATTAATTAATCAAAACAGCAAAAATAAAAATTCACTTATTTGTACAAGAGATTTTTTGAATGGTTTCTCCCTGCTGATACCTGTTCCCCATAACTTTCAGGTACAAGAGCACTATTTCTCATATTTTGCCAAAACACAGTAGAACCAGAGATGGAACACAACAATCACTCTACTGCAGCAATCTTAACCTGCTCCTTCCATTTTTCTTCCACTCTTTCATACTTAATAGGAAAAGAAGTGAAATATAATTTCGTTAATTAAAACAGCAGGAGAAATTCTACACAGCCATGTTTTTAACTTTAATTACCTAATCTGGAAATTGACCAATACTTGGGACTTCAAACCTTGTTCAGAATTCTGCAATAATCACATAATTACTGGACAGTTATCTACAAGATCTGAAAAATGACAATGAAGATGCTGTACTAGAACACTGGAGTCAATTGTGAGAAGTTTTACTTGAATGGGACAGCATAAGAAATAACAGGCCTTCAGAATATATTGCGGAATAAAACAAAAATGCTGAAAGAAAGCAATGGTTAATTACATCCATACCAATTCCAAAAAAACCTACATGTATGTGTCCATGAAATTACTCAGAGTTGAGCTTCATTTTGCTTACAATTAAAATAGCTTTATGGATATTATCATGTATTGGTAATACCGGTATGATATGTGAGTGGTAAATATGTTAAGCTTATCAGAAGACGGGAAGATCATTCACAAATTGATATACACATGATGTGATAAGTTGCCATCTTTTGTAGAGTTTAATGGGTATCACACACATTCACAAAATGTTTTCAGTAATTTTTTTATGTTGTTGATTTATGTTGATTCACATTGTATTCATGTTGTTGCTGGAAGATGATGAATTTCAGTTTATGGTAAGTAAACCATTTGAAAGCTGGTCCATTTGGTCCAATGGTCAAGCAGAAAATAATATAAATGGACAAAGTGGTTCTCAGTTGTTACAAATTGTAGCAGATTAGTAAACTCTTTAAGTATAACAAGAAATGCATTGAAGTAAGATGGAATGCCAGGACTTGAGTGGATACATGCCAACTTCTCTAAGTGAGATGAATCATGCTGCTTACCTTCCACAGAACATATCTAGCAGAGTACCGAGTCATTACTTTCACTGGATTCCCTGGAGTTTACTTAGGAGTAAGTATTGGCAAGTGAAGTACATAATGTAACTTGTTTTTGGTATATATGTTAAGCTAAAATAAATAGAAGCTGAAAGGTCAGTATTTCTTAATCTCTTGGAGTTATCTTGTAGGCAATAAAAAAACTTTTGATATAATAGACTATTTTTCATGTTCAGTATAAGATGTTTAAGGGAAATATCTTCGTTCAATTCCACAAGTAAACCTGTTTCAAAATTTCTCTAGGAACAAACAGACTTATCAGGCTCAGGATCTCAAACAATAACAAGCTGACTTTTACCCTCCTCTCCAGAAAAGCCAGATTTCTGCTTTCTGTACAAATAGTTCTTAACATTTTGGATAAGGACCTCCAGAGAGTCCTGTTCTGCTATTCTTCTTCTTCTTGTGCCATATCTGTTATCGGACGTTGGTGATCATGTTGGCGATCCTGTTTTTATCAGCAGCCGCACGAAAAAGTGCTGCTGAGTTTTGTCCAAACCAGTCCCTTAGATTTTGAAGCCACGATGTTTTTCTTCTGCCTGGACCTCGTTTGCCTTCAATCTTTCCCATGAGGATTAAATGAAGTATGCCATATTTTTCTGGGTGTATTCTGCTATGAGGAATTTAATTCATATTGGCATGGCTCTTTGATATGGGTAACTTTGCCAATTTAATTTTCTTTAATTGTTCAAAATCCACATTATAAATTAACATCATGCAATGCCATGCCTTATTGAATAAACCACAACTGGTTGAGTTCACATAGGCTAGGCTATTGGTCATGGTTCACAGATTCCAGTGGCTGAGTTTACAAAATATATATGAAATGAAACAAATTACTGTGCTATATGAAAACAATGTAAGTATTGTCCAAATCCCTGATCTGTGTTTTGAACACATGGCTTTCCAGTTTCTTGTCTGAAGCCCTACAGTAAAAAGGAACTACCACTTCATGACTTGATGGATTCCTATTATAAGAAAATTTCTCCTCATGTCTAATCTGAATATATATCCCTGTAATTTCAATTTATTAATTCTGGTCCTGCCATCTAGGATGACAGAGAATGAGTCCATTCTTCTTAGCATTAGGGATGAGCTCAACTAATTATGCCTTCTAATATTGAAGAAAATAAACTACAGTCCATGTGTCAATTTAGTCATTGTGCTAACAACTTGAGACATATTATAAAAGAAAGTCTATCTTTGCAACCTATTTTTAAACCTATTCCAAGTGTTAACCAAGTGTTCATAAGAAATTCCGAATCTGATTTTAAGCCACATTTCTCATGCCTGTCTGAAAGCTATAAAACTGTCCTTTTATATGTTCCTTTGGAGCAGGAAGAGAAAGAAAGGTTCATTGTTATAACTGATATGAAAAATTAATTCACAGCTGACTGACAAGTCAATTAACAAATCATTTTAAACCAGCAGGTTTCTCTTAACAAGGGCAGAATTGTTCCCATAGAGCTAATGAAGCAATTCAATTTCTCTTTAATTTCCATTAATTAAGTATGTGTAAATGGTTTAAAAAGAACATGTTTGAAATGTTACCTTTAGTGGTTGTGTGTGTGTGTGTGTATCTTATAATTATTGTTAAAGATGGAATATTTAATGATTTGGTCAAGTATGGCTGAGGTTAAATGATATTATAAGGAATTGTTTGATAGAGAAAAATGAGTATTTCCTGCAGCTCTTATCCAGAAGTAATATTTTTCTGATTGGATAAAAAAACAATGAAATCTGGTGATGCAAAGAACTTTTCAAATTTATACAATTTGCTTAGAAATATAAAATACATAGAATTATTGCTGTGTTGAAATGTGTCCTCGAGTTTAAGTAGTGATCTTTTACTGCAGAAAAAGATTTCTATCTACCTTGTTCTTAGGCTCTTTGAAAATTTCTTTTGGTGGTTTTTTTTTTAGTTTACTTTATTGTTGAAGAAAGATGTAAGGTGCTTCAATGTTTTTGTTTGTTGCACATCAATCCTTCATTGTGATGCTTCCCTGGCTTCCTATACTTCCAACATGGTGTCTTCTTATGAAATACAATGGAAGGGCAGGAAGCTTGGGAGAATGAAGAAAATAAACATTAGAAGCAGTGGTGGGATTCAGCCAGTTCGCACCACTTTGGCAAAACTGGTAGTTAATTTTTTGTTGCCCAGACCCAGAACGGACTTCTGGAAGCGGCATCCACACAGAGAACCGGTTGTTCACATATTTGAATCCCACCTCTGATTAGAAGGTTATATTCAAACATTCCTTGGTTACTCCATAAGTGGAGGCTCATATTATGCAAATCTCATCAAAATGTTTTGCCATCAAATTGATTTAGCAGAGGGAGAAAACAGAGAAGAAATTTTCATCACAATATTTTATTTGGCTCATAGGCAATAGATATTAAGTCTCTTAATTTATTTATATGGGTTTATGAATAACATCTTTGGCAATAGATAGTGATTCATTATAGAGTAACAACATACAGATTTTATTCATGTATCACACTACACCAGACATGTCAAACTCGCAACATCATGTGACGTCGCACGATGTATTGGAGCTTTTTCCCCATTGCCGGCAATGGGATGGGCATGGTTTTGTCGTGATGCGTCTGGCCCGTGGGCCGGCAGTTTAACACTCCTGCATTACACCATTGTGCCTTATTTAACATAATATAATTAATCAGATGAGTTTGTATTACATGGTAATATAAATCATGCTGTTCAAATCACAATGGCTGGTTTAATGCAGTATACAGGATCAAAACCAAACAAACTTCATGATAGTTTAATGTGATGTTCAATTCTGGTAACAGTTAATACATAATACAGGTCAACAAACAACTGAAAATCATTTCCAGAATAAAATCCAGGATTAAAGAGCTCTACGTAAGTGAATTCATGAAACTTTATACCAGTCCAATGATTACCCCAGGCTTTGTCAAGTGGCATCTCTCTTCTGTTTCCAGACAGGGTGGTTCATTTTACTGGTACCAGAATTCTTTTGAAATCAAGTTGGCCGAGACTGAAACTTGGTCTTTTTTTTACTGAAATACATGCACCTCACCATCTGCATTACAGTCCTCTCCTGCTGTCATCGATTGTCCTGGCCATAGAACATTTCCAGATGAAAGTACTTTTGAAGGTACATTCTGGCTTTGGTGTGAAATAAACCCTTGATAATTTGATGATGTGGTAATATGGGACATGACTTTGCAAATCTGATCATCTTACTATTTTTCTTTAACAGTACTGTTAATGCTGTTTCAAGTCAGCCAGTGAAAAGAGATTCCTGGCTGAGTTAAAATAGTCCCTGCATCTGGAAACTTTGTTCCGAGGAACATCCAGGCCACTAACTTGGAGTCTGGCAATTAAAAATGGAGGGGGGGGGGAAATTGTCAACCTGATTCTATTAGTCACGAATGCAGAGAATGCTAGAAGCTTTAGAAGTCCTCAAATATCTGTCTTCTTTTCCTTTTTGCTCATGCTTTGGAAATGTAGGATAGGAAGGGAGGAAAGAGCATGTCACTTCATCAGAGAGATGTGTTTGTTTCTTGCTCTACATAAGAAAGCAGTCAACACATATTCATTTTAAGTGTTCTTTGAAAAGAATTCAGACAGGTTGGAAAATAAGCTGCTTTTCTGGTAGCGTTTCAAGACTTTGATGATTAATTTGGGGCCAAATTATATGTGATGCAGGAGAAAAAGTAGGATGTGAATAGAATTCCAATGCATTCAGAGGATTCCAGCATAAAGGGAATAACAACATGGACAGAGCCTGAAGGAATGGGGTTGACATTTATTCCAGATGATTTCTCTGATAAAAATCATTTTTCTAACTTGCTAATTGCCTCATAAGGTAAAACATGAAGCAAAGAAAAAAGAAAAACAAAGCTTTTGACCCTCAGTCCTCCAAGCAAAAAGCAAGTAGGAGCTGGGAGTGGGTGTTAATTGGGGGAAAGGGCATGGACAGCAATAGGAAAATAATTCCACAGCATTGAAGATTCATCGTTTGATTCCGATGGCTACTGTAAATACAAGATAATATACCCACAGCATCCAAACATAGTTATGCATGCTTAAAAACAAACATTAAGTCACCATACATATTCTTCTTCTTCTTGTGCCATATCCGTTATTGGACGTTGGCGATCATGTTGGCGATCCTGTTTTTATCAGCAGCCGCACGAAAAAGTGCTGCTGAGTTTTGTCCAAACCAATCCCTTAGATTTTGAAACCACGATGTTCTTCTTCTGCTTGGACCTCGTTTGCCTTCAATCTTTCCCTGCCTTCATACCATACATATAGAGAAACATTATAGTGATTTTGCTCTACCACAAGCCCATGAGATAGCTTAATATGGTTGCCATTATGTAGATGCTAAGGCTTCTTCCAGGTGTTACCTACATCCTATAACAACAATAATGAGCCATTCTTTTAAGACTGCATTAGTGGTAGGCATTTAATAAGTTACTTCTTGACCTTATGTAGCAAAATAAAATTAGGTGCTGCTGGAGAAATAATGGCTGAGGATGGGGGTGGAGAGAGCATATGTTCTATGTACTATACATAACTTCTAAAAACAATAAGCAGATTTGCTAAAATGTATCAGAAAGGCTTGTATCAGCAATAATAAGAGTAGTAATAAGAATGATTATCATTTAATTCTTGGAAGGAGCTTTAAAACACAAAGAAAATACATATTTACAAAGCACATAATTAATCTATGGGACAGATTCCATAAGAGTTTGATAGACCAATATGGTATTAAATGTACTGTGAACCTACACTTATAACCACAGCGTACACTTAATATTACATATAACTAACCAATGTTGGTTTGTTTGACAAATCATGGTACACTGAATCTATAACTGATGATGTAGGACCCACTTACATACTCAAACCACTGACATATATTAAGTCTAATCTAATTACATTTATGTTACTGATTATTTTGGAGATAAGAATTGATTGAAAGGCCAGGAAGATCTATGTGTCTTTGAAAATATATCTATAAGTTTCCTATTCTTTTAGTGCTAATTATTATTACAATACATGCATGAACAGGCAGAGATTATGCAAGTGAATTTCCCAGTAGCTTGTTACAGGGCTAAAGGGAGAAGTTTCATTTGCATTCCTTAAAGAACTGATTGAGATTCCAAAAACAGATTGGAAAGTTGAAGGTAAGAAATGCACAGCTTGAAAGTCTTTACTTTTTGGCAAGAAAGAGTAGTCCAGATTGACATAATCTGTGACATAGTTTCTACCGAAGCATTGATAATAAGGCATTTAAGAACAAGACGCTCTTTAACCCATTGGGATAGATACACAAGAGGTTTTTGGTTGAAATTCTGTCAGCCTTGAATAGACAAACTCATCTTGAACTGAATTTAGAGAGGGATTCAAATGTAAATATAAACCATGGAAGAAAATGCTTGAGGAGGTATGTATATATGGATGCTTGTATGCATGCATATAAATTAGGAACTGGAATTAAGAGTTGCAAGAAAAATATTTGGGAAATTAAGAAAAGGGAAAGAAATCTTTGTTAATTATCATTCAACCCAAAGCAATTACGTATTTTATTTTTACAGATGATTCCTTCAAAAGTGACACAATGTTGTAGATAAAAAATATAAGATTTAGATAAATGAGGAAAATCAAACTAATTCTGACAAAACTGACAATAAGAGGTGAAGAATGGATTGAAGAGTATGTGACTAAATTACAATCAGTGCAAATATATTTCTCATTGTGTGTGTATTTCAATTTATTGGGAGAGAGAGCTCATAGAGAAACATATTTCTCAATAGCATAATAGAACATTGCAGTACAAATGCAAAGCAGGAAGCTAGTTATGAGACTGGTTGGATTGCCAAATATCAAATGAGTCAAAAGGCTGCTAAAGGAGAACAGGTAGACAGAGAAATGGAATAATTCCATTAGTCTTCATAATGGAAGATATTAAATACCGGTAATCACATAACCATTTTTAAACTAACCAGTTTCAGTATTTAATCAGACAGAACAGTTCTGAGGCTGTCGATCTAAAGATTAAAAAATTCTGTTTACAGTGTATTTATTTATTGAATGTTTATACCTCAATATTATTTCTATTATCTCAAGTGAATGAGCTCAATACTATGTCCAATATAAAACTAACAAAATCTAAGGAGAAACCAAGCACATTATAAGCACAATGCTCCAATGTTGAGTTTTAACTGGAAGAAAGCATCACTGAATTAATTTTTTTATGGTGCTGGAGAAGACTCCTGCAAGTCCCTTGGATGCAAGGCGTTCAAACCGGTCAGTCCTAGAAGAAATCAACCCCGACTGCTCCTTAGAAGGCCAGATCCTGAAGTTGAAACTCAAATACTTTGGCCACCTAATGAGAAGGAAGGATTCACTGGAGAAGGGCCTAATGCTGGGAAAGATTGAGGGCAATAGAAGAAGGTCTACTGTCTCTTACTCCACCGACCTACCTCAGTGACTTCGTCATCCGCACTTAAATTTACCTGAGGTCTTCTACCATCTCCTGTCCTTCCGGACCTCCTTACAGCAGGTACCCCAGCGCTACCCAGCGTTAATTGTTGTTGTTGTTGTTTTTCACTTTACTCTCCTTGTTCTAAACGACTTGGTCCTACCGAAGACTTAAAGGAGTTTTTTTCTCTTTTGCAACATAAGGATAGATATAAGTGGAGATATGTGATCTAGTATATAGTTCAATCAATCAATCAATCAATGAACCCTGTGTATATATCATACACATAAATACAATATCAATAATAAAAGTATTGTAAAATTAATTCTAGCTCAAAGCTGTACTATTCCTATCTTCCATTTGGCTCCATGCTATGAATAATTCCTAGGATGGGGACGGGTGTTTTCCCTTTGTTACTCTGTGCAATAGCAATAATGAAGGATAGAGGACCAGTGTGGCTTGGGAAGTGGAATTTAACTCTCATATAATTCAGATGTTTTCTTTGCAGCCTGAGGATTAGTTTCTTGATGCCTGATTCCATGGTTTCTCATCCCATATTTCACCAGAATATACAAGCTTATATTTGATCTTGGGACTATGAGAGGGCCATCTTAGAATAGCCAATCTCAAACTGGCCTATGACTAGCCAAGGTGATATTAGGCTGATTGAAGCAGCATTGGCAGCTTTTTGACATTTTGCCCAGGAAATAGTGTGAAGAGGGTGATAAAAATTATATTTAGAGCTGCAGTTGATTAATTGATGTTAGTAAAATATTATACTATATGGTATAAATTTATTTAGGCTTATAGGCTTTTTCACTCATGACCAACTCTAAGTGATTATTTTTTTAACAGAACATTTTGACTATGTTTTAAAATTATATGAAAACAGACCCACTTTTTTTTCTTAACTGTATATAAACAAGTCCTGGTTGAACCCTTATATGAATGTGGCCAATGTGTTGAAAATTAGGGCTTGAAACCAGGGTTTATATTACTAATGGTTTATATTACTATTATAAGGGTTTATATTACTAATGTGGGCAAATTACTAATGTGGAGGGAGCTTATATTCATAGGGTTTTTTCTCTTGCTTCCACCTTTCAACTTTTTTTTCAGCTCCCCTACTGTTAAATTTTGTCCAGCTGAGCAGATCTCTGGGATTATCTTCCTATTATGAAGGAATTATTTTTGTCTGTAAAGTGATAATTGCGTCATACTCTCTAGCTAATATATCTTTGATTTAGGATTGCACTATTAGGTATTATGTGATACTACAATATATACTTTATGTTTAGTTCTGTTATGCAGTATGATCAAGAAATGATCAGTATATGATCAAGAAAAAGATTGTAAATTCAGATTTTAGACAACCATGGAACTAACATTTAGATATTATTTGATTCTGAAATATG
The DNA here is from genome assembly GCF_001527695.2 of Protobothrops mucrosquamatus. Taxonomy (NCBI): domain Eukaryota; kingdom Metazoa; phylum Chordata; class Lepidosauria; order Squamata; family Viperidae; genus Protobothrops; species Protobothrops mucrosquamatus. The sequence continues at coordinate 187,088 of NW_015388313.1, forward strand.
TTTACATGACTTAAGAAGCAGAGAGTCTTAGGAAGAAAAATCCTGCTAATGGACAGAGATGGATCTGGAGCCAACCTCTGCCTTAATCACAGCAAAACTGAATTAGTACAAGTCAAGAAAGCACATGAACACTTCATCAGTGACAGTGTTAGTATTAATTTAAGGCAATCAAGTTATTTAATAGCAAATTGGATGGCAGCTTATACTGTACCTGAAATCTCAGTGGTGTTCCAATTCACATAAATGAGATCATGATGAAAAACATCAAATATAAGGACAATTGGAGAGAAATATTCTGTATGAATAATTAACTCCATCATGAAAATAGCATGGAAGTGGAAGAATAGGATCACTTTTTCCTATGGAGAGAGACCACTGTATTTTTTAAAGTTCCCATTCTTATCTAGTATCAGGAATAGCTACCAACTAGAAGATAACTAATCAGTCAGTCCTAAAGGAAATAAACCCTGACTGTTCTTTGGAAGGACAGATGCTGAAGCCGAAGCTCAAATACTTTGACTACCATATGAGAAGAGGGGACTAATTGGAAAAGACCCTGATGTTGGGAAAAATTGAAGCCAAAAGGAGAAGGGGATGGCAGTGGATGAAATGATTAGATAGTGTCATTGACTCAGTGAACATGACTTTGGGAAGACAGTGGAGAATAGCGTGACCTGGTGTGCTGTGGTCCATGGGATCACAGAGAACTGCACACGATTTAGCAACTGAACAATAGCAACAGAAGATAACTTGGGAGAACCCAAAGAAGTGGGAGAAAGTCAAATGTTCTGCTGTTGCCATAGAGCTTGTAGAAATCCAAGGCTGACAACTTTAGAAAAATTAAGAAATGCTTGATATAAAATGCATTTAACTGCAGTATTTTTTTTTAAATGCCAGCAGTATTTATTACAATCTTGATGCATTAGTTGTGCAGAGGAATTTAATCCTTTCCTTCTGTGATGTGATCTTCAGACTGTGTGTGTGACAAATCCCTTATTACTTCACCAGGCAGAAATTCTCTTTCCATGCTATCCCCTTGAACCCCCCTCCCCCAGTAGTATCTTCTGAGAAAAGTTTTTATTTAGGACTGGGATAAACACTGTTGTGATTGAAATAATTGAATGTATTTTTATTGGCTGTTGCTATCTCATTTTTTTTTGCTTTTTGTTTTTAACAGCATTATGGATATTAAATGCAAAGGTGCCATTAATACTGTCCTTAGTTCTTTGCTAAGATAACTTAATGGTGACTGCAATCATAATGCTAAGGAAATTTAATATTAATAAGGTGACCAACTTTTTTACAATGAGAAGGAGGGCACAAAAAATTGAAGAAAAATATATGAATAAATAAAATTAATTATTAAAACTGAAACAATAACATAAGCGAATAAACTTGTAAATAAAATTATACATATTTGGAAATTATTAAATAGATAATGAATTAATAAAACGTGAATTATTGTGCTCACCTGTGTATGATTGAATATTCACTGAGAAAGAAGTGAGTCTAATGCATGCGTGTGTGCCGTGTTGTGTTTCGGTAAGAAGTAAACAAAGCCACTTGTGCGCGGCGCACTCTCTCAAAACAATTCTCCTGTGTGGAGCGCATGCATCTCATAATTGTGTCTCGCCACACTGTACCGAGCCTTGACGAATCGTCATGTCAAATACAAATACGTCACATCACATGCAACGGATTGCTCGGCATCGATCGAATACGGAGATTTACAGATTAGTCTTCAAATATCGAAAAGGAGGACATGTAGGAGGACACTTTTCGAGAGAGGACAGAATGTACAAAAGAAGGACTGTCCTCCCTAAAAGAGGACGATTGGTCACCTTAATAATAAGTAACTAAAGGCAAGTTCTGAATAACCACAGCCTGATTCTATACATCTACAATGAGCAAATTGTGTTTGTTGTATGACAAACTGATCAATAAAGATATTGTTAAAGAAATTAATGCTTGGAAAAGACAAATGGAGTCATGGGTATTATGGCCTGGCTGAGAGTCGATAAAAATTGTGATTCTGCTGTTGGAAGGTTTAGGCATTTGACAGTGAATACGAACTGCTTTCATTTGCTAGGCCTTACCAGCAGATCTGGAACTTAGAAATCCTTTTTCCTAAAAATTCCTAAAGCATTTAGAATCCTCTCTTACAATAAGATTTTAACTATATTAGATACTTTAGATACAAATGGGTCAACACTCACTTCTCTTTTGAGGTATTGTAATCGGATAAACTTCCATAGTTCAGTGCCCTGGGCAGTATTTCTCAACTTCAGCAAGTGTGAACTTCAGCTCTCAGAATTCCCTATCAGCGTGCTGACTGGGAATTCTGAGAACTGAAGCCCACACATCCTAAAGTTGCTGGGGTTGAGAAATAATGCTCTATGGGTGGGTTTATACTTTCAGAATTCCCAGACATCATTGTGAAGTTCCAACACAGTTGGGCAATTCTGATAGGGAAATCTGCTAAAATCTCAAACATATTATAGTACACAAGTCTGATTCTTCCCTCTAAAGCAGAAAAAAAAACTTTCTTACCCTACTAATTTGGTCTCCTTTTCAATCTCCTTTGGGACTGGCAAAGATGAAAAAAATGTGATTGAAGAGGAGGGCCTGTAGAATTCATTTCTGCAATATATTTGAATATATATCTAATCTCTTCCAAGCTGGAATAGAAAGTATTTTTAAAATCTGACTGTCAAACCTGTGGCTGGATAACTTTAATTGACTTTTTGTATGACATTCTTAACCCTCTCCCAATGACCTAATTAACACACTTAAGTGAACAAGGCCCGCATTAAAAGATAATCAAGGTCAGTTAGATTTTCAGAACAGAAAATATGAATCCAAACCAAGTTATAAGAGTGCTTAATTTGTCTACATGAATTCATTTGAATGGTTTCAGTTTATGAGCTACTTTATAAAGTGACATCTTTATGTGTCTTAAGTAATATGTAACTCTCCAGATATTGCTGTCCAGCATAGGCAATGGGATGAGATAATGGGAGTTGCAATCCAACAACATTTGGAGGCAACATGTTTATCCCAATGGCATTTGTGTACATGAAACTAAACAACAGCTTGCAATTACTGTGTTATATAGTGTATATTCTTTAAGGAAAAGATCAACATTATTGGTAAAGGCAGCACACCTAAGACAGTTGATTCCCACAAACTGACAAATTTTAAATAAATTGAATTGTATATAATGGTTATGGAATTATCTTGATTAAGTATAGGCATTCTTCTTATAACACTTTAATATATTTCTAATTAAAGATCAGTTCTTGCCTGGTTATATTTAGTATGGTAATCATTCATCAACAAGACACTTTTTTGATTTAACTAGCTGTTTATTTCCGGTCTAGATTTTCCCAATTATTTCACCTGTCTTCTTTCTTAGACTCCAAACATGCTCTGAATAATTGCTGCTTTGCCTAGCTGCTTTTTTAGTGTTTAAGCATTGATCCAAGTAAGCAACGTTTAGATAATGTTTAAAAAAGACAAAGGGCTAATTCACTTGGGTACATTGGGATGGGGAAGGCTAATTGCTTTGTGACTATAGGTCAAACATTCATGTAAAGAATAATATTTTATATTGGTTTTCATTACGTGTTTATTTACGTGTAGTAAGGTTACACTGCAACTAGAGAACTATTAGGTTATTTACACTTTAATGGTCAGGTTAACCTTAAAGACAAGTCAAACTTACAAAGGTTTAAATAGTAAGAATTAAACTTGAGTTTCGGTGAGACAGAAACCAAAGTTGAGTCATAGTTGGTTCCTTCATATGCAGGCCTTCACAGCCTCCAGGCACTGGATAATCACCGAAATAGCATCATCTGCTCCATCTGGGATGGAGATGTATAGCTGAACACCATTGTTATATGGATGATATCACATGCCATGGTGTGGAGGGACCTCCCCAGAAACCTCCTGTAGATGTTAAATTGGTGAGGTGAGAGACCCGAGTCTTGATGCACCTCTTAAAAGATGGGCCTAAGGAAGGTCTTAACAGTCTCACCAAGACAAAATGGAATCTGCCACAAAGGAAGGAGCAGAACTACTGGAAAACAGCATTCCCCCACTCCCAATCCTGAACCATTCTAGAAGGATATTATGGTTAATGATATTGAAAGCTACTGAAAGATCCAGGAGGGCCATGGGGGTCACACTATCCCCCATCCCCAGCCTACTTTATAACATGCAGAAGTGCAACCAATCAGTACTATAAACCAGCTTAAAATTTGACCGAAAAGGCCCAAATAATTCACATCATCCAAGGTCCTCTGAAGCTTTGATGATATATGGAATGTCCTGGGAGATAGGAGCACGAGCTGTAACCTTGGCAACAATCTGATAAGAGATAACTCAGTCCACAGATGGTGGAAAATCATGGAAAATATTTCATAAGGGAGTCCCCCTAGTTCTCTGGAGACTAAAAAAAGAGGGGGGAAATACTTTCAGTCTTTTAAGATTGTATTTTATGTAATCTTATAGTAAGTGCTATCCTTATTGTGAGGTTACAAAACCTAAGTATAAATTAATGAAACATATATCAAAGAGAGAAAATAACTAATAAAAAGGCAAAATAGCCTAATAATTAAGTGTCCAGATTTTTATTTGTATCTTTAAAAATATTAACCTACCACTTTGAAAAGAGTTGTCAATTCTTGGGGACATTTGAAATATAACCAAAATGTTCTCCTTAATGATGCCAACTACACCTTAGAAAGGAGAACCATGTGGAGGACTTCAGTAACACTGTTAGATCAACACATTTGCTAGCTGACATAAACGCACCCCAAAATCAAGGTATATATAATCCTCAGTTAACAGCTGCCATATTTAGAGACAGTTTGCAATTGCAACAGTGCTGAAATAGTAACTTTATGACCTGTGTTCAGACATTAGACAGTTGCAGTGTATTTATAGTCGCATCATCACAATTTGGAGCTTTTGCAACTAGGATGAATTTATGACCATTGCAGCATCCTATGGTCATGTGATCACATGTGCAAGTTTCACAGCCAGCTTCTGACAAGCAGAGTCAATGGAAAAGTCAGCAGTAAAACTACAAGTTGCAGTCACGTGATGTCTCACTTAACAACTACAAATGATTTGCTTTATGACTGCAGGGGAACTGATGTTGTAAGTACATCACAATTATTTGATGTTTCACTTAATGACCACATTACTTCACAATGGAGTTGCTGGTCCCAACTGTGGCATTAACTGAGGACTAGCTGTATGTAGTCATTTTGTCACCTGAAGTAGAAAATCCCAGAAGTGCACTCTGCCAGTAAAAATACAACAGTATTCATATCTAGAAATTGAACATCTGCATGGAATTATGTAAAGTTGTTGCCAAGGTTTTAAACCAGAATACGGTCACATAAAAACACACGTCCCATAGTTCTGTTGCCTTATAGTTAACCAAGGAACAGCTTTCTAAATATGACTCCCACCAAATATATTATAGCACTAACATGCATCTGGCTGGCATCTGGTTGGAAGAGTAGACTAAAAACAACAAGAACAAGTAAATTATTCCCAGAAAAAAGTTGTTCTTTCCTGTCCACCAACAAGATGAACAATGTTCCCCTTTAAATTGGAGAACTATGTAATTCTGAATGTTTCATCAAAACAGTTTCTTATGCAATATCAATTATCTCATCATCAAACTGTCCACATCCATCCTTTAGTATTAATTCCAACTCCTGTGCTATATCCAAAAAGTCAGTCCACATGGTTTGTGATGATCCACTCTCTCCTCTCTCCTCTCCTCTCCTCTCCTCTCCTCTCCTCTCCTCTCCCATCTCCTCTCCCTTCCCCTCTCCCATTTCAAGTGATTCTCCCTCTCCCCTCCCCTCTCCTCTCCTCATTTCAAGAGATTCTCCTTCTCCTCTGCTCTCCTCTTTTCATCTTCCCTCCCCTCCCCTCCTCTATCCCCTTTCCTTCCCCTTCTCTCTACTTTGCTATCCCCTCCTATCTTCCCCTCCCCTTCTCCCTCCCTTTCCTCTTCTCTTCCCTCTCCTTCTCTTCCTCCATTGCCATCCCCTCTTCCTCCCCTCTCTTTCCTCTCCTCTCCTCTCCTCTCCTCCCCTCTTCTCTTCCCTTCCTTCCCCTCTCATCCCCCTCCCTCTTCTCTTCTCTCCCCTCCCC
>NW_015388314.1:0-3614 GCF_001527695.2 Protobothrops mucrosquamatus
GATCTCAAAACCTTGTTTGTCTAAATTAGACACACTTAACAAATTATGTTCCATCTCAGGTACACAAAGCACATTGGTAAACTTTGATTCCAAATATGGAATTTTTACATCGCCTCTTCCAATGACTTTTGCTTTCTGGCCATTTGCCAAAGCCACAGCTTCTTGTGCTACTGGAACAAACCTGCAAAATAATTCAGAGACATTAACAATTGTTTGACTTGCCCCATTATCTATTAGCCACTTGTCTTTGTTGTTGCTATAGCAAACTTTTGCAACACCAAAATGTTCCTTTTGCAAATTAGTCTTCTTTGCTTGCTGCAAATTGTTCCTCTGCAAACAGTTCCTTTTCAGATGTGTGCTAGCTCCACAAATGTAGCAATTCTTTTCTTGCAAAACTCTCTTTTGTTGCAACTTGGTCCCATCTGTTCCTTGCTTCTCCAGAGACTTGCAGTCTGGACCCCCTCCTCAGGAATTTCTCCTCCTCATGGCTACTCCTGAAATTGTGCTTTTCTTCTTCATTAAGCAAACATGCCTTTAAAGCCTCAAAATTTAAGTCTTGTTCTTCTTTGCACTCAAATATGGCAGAAACTGTGTCCCAGGTTTTATTTAAACTGTTCAACACCAATAAAACCTTCTGTGACTCAGATAATTTAATCCCACATTGTTCTAAGTCCAAAAATAAACTTTGCATTTTATTTAAATGCTGTTCCACAGATTCACCTGGTTGCAAACAGGCCCTGTAAAGTTTTCTTGACAATTGCACTATATTGCATGCAGAAACATTCATGTGCACAGCTCTCAACTTCAGCCAAATTTCCTTTGCAGTCTTTAGATTTGCAACATTTAGAAATTGTTCATCATCTAAATTCAAGATGAGATAAGCCATGGCTTGATCATGGCTGTTCTGATCAGCAGCTGCAAACACTTGTGGGGGATTTTCTACAATATACCACAGCTCTTTTGCTTTCAGCAAACATTCCATCTTAGCAGCCCAAATAATGTAATTCTTTTGGCCTAAACAAGGCACAGAGCTTTCCTTAAATTCTATTGCAGCCATTCTGCTATTTCTGCCTTGTTCTTATACTTTCTAAACACAGGCAATTTCTTCCAGCTTTAAATTACAATGCAGTCCTTAGTAAGCTCTGGGCCCATAACCTGTTAGAGAATTTTAATTTTCTCTGTTGGTAAAAATAAATCAGAAGCTCTCACAGTTGACTGCATTTAGCTGATTCAAATAAACTCTTTATATTCATATAAAATTATTTACAATACCATACATTCTTCTTTACAGCAACATAGTACAATGAAGACTTCTTACAGCAGAGATAGACCTGAGACTGAAACTGAAACCCAGCTTCTAACTCAATACCTCTTTTGCACAGACTCAGTAGCACTTTCTTCACATTGGCTGACTGAGTTACCACATGACTCTTCCTGCTCATGAATATTCCAACAGATCTCCTCTGCGTTTGACCTCTCATGGTTACCTGAGAGGCTGACTGGGGCAGAGGAATGATGGAATTAATGACCTCCTCTCGTGGGCTCTTATATTGGGGCATTCTAGACAGAGCATCTGCCAAAAAGTTCTTCCCCCCAGGGAGGTATTTGAGAGTGAAATTAAAACCGTTGAAGTACTGTGCCCACCTAACTTATGAGATAACTTTCGAGGGGTTTTCAGTGCTTCTAAATTTTTATGATCAGTCCATACCTCAAAAGGCACTTTGCTCCCTTCCAAGAAATGGCGCCAAGTTAATAAAGCCCATCTCACCGCAAAAGCCTCCTTCTCCCAAATGGCCTGTCGCCTCTCTGTTTCTGAAAGTTTTTGTGAAGTGTAGGTGCAGGGTTGCAGATCCCCCCTAAGGTTTTTTTGTAGGCATCAGCTTGGATGATGAAAGGTTCCTCGGGGTTAGGGTGTTTAAGAACTGGTTCTGCTGCAAATAGTCTCTTTAACTGCTCAAATGCTGCTTGGCATTCTATAGTCCATTGTAAAGGCTGACAAGGTCGGGGCTTCCCTCCCCCCACTTTTCCGGTTTTTAATAGTTCAGTAATAGGCATGGTGATTTTCGCAAAGGGAGGGCTGAATTGCAGATAGAAATTTACAAACCCCAAAAAGCTTTGAAGTTGCTTGTGGGTCTGTGGAGGCTGCCATTCCAGCATGGCTTTGACTTTGGCAGGCTCCATTTCCACTCCCTCACTAGAGATTCGGTAGCCTAAGTAGTCAAGGTATGTCTGATGAAACTTGCATTTAGAAAATTTGGCATAGAGACTAGCTTTCAACAGTTTCTTGAGCACCTCCCAAACTAACTTGACGTGTTCCTCCATGGTTTCAGTATAGATGAGGATATCGTCAAAAGTAAACCAAACCCCCCTTGTATAGGTGATCATGCAGCACTTGGTTTATCAGTTGCATAAACACAGCAGGAGCTCCTTGGAGTCCAAAAGGCATCATTTTGAACTGGAAACTCCCTCAGGGGCAATTGAAAGCTGTCTTCCGACTTCCGGTGGCAGGCGACCTCGTCGGACGCAGCTGTTTGCTGCCTCCCGCCTGTTTCAGTGTAAAAGCCGTTTTGACAGCTAGCATCAGCTGTCAAACGGCTTGATACCTTTCCCCTGGGCATAAGGGGATAGGTGAGCTGCCCGGGGTAGGAGTTGAGTTCCCGAGTCGTCCCATGTGGACGATGTAGGTGAGAACTCCTCCGGAGCCCCGAGGCTTCTCCGCGATCCAGGACGCCTTCGCTTCGGCGAAGCTAGAAGCCGCCGCCACCGCTGCAACTTAAAGTGAACTGTGAGTTTTTCTTGTAAGCAGACGAACCGACCCTGGAAGTTTGCTTTTTATCTTGGACTTTACTTTAACTTGGATAATAAGTTCTTCCCTATACTTGAGTTGGATTGAGGGAAAGTGAACTTAAAATGGCGATGGATTGATACTTTTCAGCAAGAAGTGAAAGTGATTTCCGGTCTGGAACTTTTGCTACTTTTAACCGGCGTATTATTTGTTTTGGCTGAACTGCTTATAAGACTCTTTCATAATTGGAAATTTACTGCTAAGATGGCTTCGAGAAAAATTGTGCCTTCAACTTTAAAATCGACTACATCTCCGATGTCCCAGACACATCAACCAACTTCTAAAATTTCCCACCCGCCACCCCCGCCATCTTCTTCACCTCCACCGCCCTCTGGTAGAGAGTTGCAGGACTTGATGTCTGTAACCATTAAACAAATGACTGAGATGTTTCAAGCGATGGATGTTAAAATGCAAAATAGATTTGACCAAGTATTACAGCAACAACAGGACTTATCACAACAACAACAAGATTTATCACAGAAACATGAGGAGTTTTGTTTGAATGTGGCAACCGCTTTTCAAGGTTTGGCTGAATACGTAGACGCGGTGGCAGAGAGGGTGGAGGAAAATGAACAAAGAGCAGAAGCAAGTGACCATAGGCTTGAACTTGTAGAGGAGAGTCTGGAAAATGTTAAGGCTGATGTGCTGATTGCCCAATTTCGTGATATGGAGTTTGCAATTCGGATCCGTGGGTTGGCTGAGGATCCAAAGGAGAATTTAAGACAAGTAATTTCAAACGCACTTATGGATGCTTTGTCTTGTGGACAGG
>NW_015388314.1:9384-20840 GCF_001527695.2 Protobothrops mucrosquamatus
TAATATATTTTACCTATACATGTAGAACAATACATTTTGTGGAGTTAGAGATATTAATACTTGTTTACTTATATCTGAATATTATCCTGGGATTAGGTTTGGGAAGTCCGGGGGGGTGGGGGGTGGGGGGTTTCTTATAGCATTGTGTAATATTTGTGATGTTTTTTTTATGATGAAAATAATAAAAATTTATTTTGAAAAAAAAAAAGAAAGCTGTCTTCCATTCATCCCCCTCCCTAATTCGCACTTCGTAATAGGCTTCCCTCAAGTCCAGTTTTGTGAAAATTTTACCTTTGGCCAGGTGGGCTAACATGTCTTTCATCAGGGGGAGGGGGTACATAGTTTCTACGCTGACAGCATTTAATCCCTTAAAATCCACGCAGAGCCTCAAAGACCCATCTTTCTTCTCTTTAAACAACACTGGTGCAGCCACGCGCAATTTTGCAGGTTGGATAAAACCTCTGGCCAGATTTTTGTCACTATATCTCCTGCAGTTCCTCCATCTCCCTAGGCATCATAGAGTACATTTTGGGCTTTGGGAGCTTGGCTCCTGGCAGTATCTCAATTGCACAGTCGGTAGCCCGATGAGGTGGAAGTGTGTCGCATTCCTTTTCACTAAAAACATCTGCCAAATTGCGATACTCACTGGGGATAAGTTGGATCTCTGGCAATTGTTCCACGGCAGCTTTTAATGTCTTAATAGGCTCCCCCTGAGCTCAGATGGCAGTAGCCCCCTTTATCTCACTGAGGTCGGCTGGTGGGAGAGGCTCCATGGCTAATCTCAGAGTTTGCACGCCGTTTTCCCACCAAATATTGGGATGCAACTTGTCAAGCCAAGCCAAGCCTAGAATCACAATTTCTTTCATCTTAGGGACCACCACGAAGTGGATGATCTCCCAGTACTGTCCCATTTCCAGATGCAACGGCTCTGTTAGGTGTGTTGCTGGGGAACCTCTGATAAGCGACCCATCTGCCTGTTCAAACTTCATGGCTAGGGGCAAGAATTTGGTGCAAATCCCCAACTTAAGAACTGTGGACAAGTTAATTAAGCATCTGGTGCAGCCTGAGTCTATTCAAATGTCTAAATTGGTTTGGGCCCCTGTCTTTGGCAGTATAATCTTGGCAGGAATAGCGAAAGGTGGGATGGGTCAACTTACCATCGGGTCTTCATCATCCTCATCGTTATCGTAAGGCACTGGTAGGGGCAGGTGTTCAGGTGGGGCTCCTGCTTCTCCCCGGGGCGGGGAGGAAATTTGGACAGTTTGCTCCTATTTGACCCAATTAGACTTCTCCCGTCCTGCTCGTGGTGGTGGTTTTCTTGGCTTAGCAGTTGAAACTGGTGCAGCTTTTGCTTGGGGGGCAGGGGCTAAGCACTCAGCAGCACAATGGCCCTGCTGTCCACATCGGAAGCATTTGATGGGAGCCCTGGCGGCCGCTCGAGGAGCATCAGCGGTTGGTGTGGCTTGGGGGCACCGTCCAAACAGGCGCTTCTCAGGACCTCGTCTTGGCTTCGGCTCGGTGGTAGTTGGTCTCTTGACATGATCCAATTCAATGTCCAAGGTTATATCACTCTTGCAGCTGGTTCAGGTTCCTTCAGTAGATGCATGCTTGAAGCAGGTCGTGGTCCAGTTCTTGCTTGAAATAGTGGATCAGGGACCGCTCTGGCCACTGTCCCAGGCGACCAGCAACTCTCCGGAACTCTCGGACATATTATTTCACCGGGCGACCTCTCTGCCTCAAGCAATGGATCTCCTTTTCTGCTTGCAGGGCTTGGGATTTATCCTCAAATCTTGCCCTCAGCTGTTCCATGAATAAATTCGCATCCAGCAATTCCGGAGCCCCTTCATCATGGAGGTTGGTCACACACTCCGCTGCTTCCCCTTCCAAGTTGGCCATCACGGCATTCACCATTGTGGCATCGTCAGGGTAGGCGTAGGCATAATGATCCAGGTGAGCCCACACTTTGGTTAGGAAGAAGGGCAACTTCTCGGGGTCTCCATCGAAAGTGAGCTTGATAGGTGGTGGCTCCAGGTGTTGTGGTGCCAGGTACACTGGTTCCTGAGCAGCTTGCTGATCTCGGGGCCAAGGCCACACCACTCTCCAGAATCCTCTCTGCTGGGCACCCGGGCTCACAGAGTGAGGCTATTGTAGAGGGCTTGGCTGGGATCGGGAACTCGAGCCTGCGGCTGATGGAGTGGGCAAAGCAGCACGGGCCCCAGCAATAGGACTGGTACTTTGGTGAGGGGGTGGAAGAGATGGATAAGTCTTTGCCTTACCCCCCCTTCGCGCACTCACATTGGGCTGCAGGAACCCCTTCTTTGACTTCCAGCTGGTCAAACTTCTCCTTTAGCTGCTCAACTGAAGGACTGTGAACTGCAGTCTGGTACTTCCAGTCAGTGGAGTTGTGCCATCCAGTTGATCCCTTCCATTTCTTCTGTGCTGCGGAAGATGGACCCTGGAGCGGAATCAACAACAGCTCCTCTTCGGCAGGCTTAGCGGTGCTTCTGCACTGAGGGATTGGTTCCGATTTATAGAGCTCCACCAGGATGGTGGTTCCTTCTTGAGGCATCAACTTCCCTGGCTGGATTATCCAGCTCTTTGTCTGGGCCCCTGTCATCAGGGCCTCTTCAGTGGCCGGAGCAGCCGCTTGTGATCTGATAGCTGAATCCCTGCCATGACCAGCAGCGGATTCCTCTTTTTTCTCCATAGCTGTCAACACTACAACGATCCTGGCCAAAACCATTTCGTTTCATTTTTGGTTGCCACAGGACTGGGAGGGGAGATGGGTGATTTTAATGTTAGCCTAAACAATATTTTGTCCCGTGGGAACCAAGGTCATCGCTGCCTGGGAATTTGGCTGGCTGAGCCTTCCATTAGAAAGCCCAGCACTTTGGAGGGAACTCCAGACTTGGTTTCACTTTTGACTGTGCTGATACTTTGTAGCCAATAAACATGTTCTTTAAGGAAACCTCTAGCCTTGGAATTCTGCTTTTACTGGTCTCGTTTATCAGAACCATGACATTAAACCAAGTCTCCTTAAAATTTTGAAACTTGGGGTCCTGAGCCCCAGTTGCCTACCTAACCCTTGTAGGAGGACAACAAAGACTCAGGGAAGAAATTGAGATGGAGAAAAAGAGAGGATCGGCCAGTGGCCTCAGCGCAGCATCAGCTAACGGGACGCAGGCTACAGCCCAGGCAGAGAGTGCAGCTCCTGCAGCTGGGGCGAGGCTGAAACCCTGGGCGAGCCTGTCGGAGAAGCTGGGCCAGCAGGAGGGAATACTGACCCTCGGAGAGAATTGGCGATCGGATGCTGCCCTGCAGCAAAGGAGCACCTTTATGGATCGCTGAGGCTGTGCATTGATTTTAAAGGGGTAAATGCTGTCAGCGTGTAGAATATGTACCCCCTCCCCTTAATGAAAGACATGCTGGCCCATTTAGCAAAGGGAAGGTTTTTTACCAAGTTAGACCTAAGAGAAGCGTACTATCGAGTGAGAGTTAAAGAAGGAGCTGAATGGAAAACAGCTTTTAACAGCCCCCTGGGGATTTTTCAATTTAAAATTATGCCTTTCGGTCTTCAAAGGACCCCTGCCATATTCATGCAATTGATCAATCAGGTGCTGCATGACCACCTGTACAAATGGGTTCTAGTCTACCTTGATGACATCCTCATTTACACAAAGACCATGGCAGAGCATGTAAAATTAGTGCGTGAAGTACTTAGACAACTGCTGAAAGCCAAACTGTCATGGTTCCGATAGACAGAGATGAATAAAGCAGAACTCCGAGGCTTGCAAATTCCTCAAAGAACATGTTTATTAATTACAAAGAATTGGCACGTCAAAAGTGAAACCAAGTCTGGAGACACACGTAAACAATTCCCCAATACAAAGTTAAAAATCCCACCCCTAAAACTATGCAAGCAACTACGTTCCCCAATACATCTTCTTGGCGGGCTTTTTACGCAATGCCCAGCCTGCAGTCTCGGGAGCAGCCAATGACCTTGGTTCCCACGGGACAAAAGATTATTTTGACTAGCGAAGCACCTGGAAACCCCCTTCCCTCCATTCTATGTGGCAACCAAAAATGAATAGGAGAAATGGCTGCAGCCATGCTCATTTGTAGAGTTAACACAAACTTTACGCAAAACTCTCCAAATGTGAATTTCATCAAACGGGTCTAGACTACCTGAGATACAGAATTTCCAGTGAAGGAGTGGAGATGGATCCAGCCAAGGTAAAGGCCATGCTAGAATGGCAGCACCCACGGACCCGTAAGCAACTTCAAAGTTTTTTGGGATTCACAAACTTCTACCGGCAGCATCTGCTACCCCGGGGGGGGGGGAGCGACAGCCAGCGCGCTGGGGGAGAAGGAGCTTTTTCAAGCCTCCCAGCTGGGGAGAGCTACCAGGTCGTCTGCCACTGAGGACTCGGGTGAGTGGAAATACCTGTCTGCAGCTACTAGTCAGTCAGTGGACAATCTGGTGGAAAAATTTGAGGGGGTAGAAATGAGAAGCGGAGAGCAACCTTCCCATTCCCCACATGCCAGTGATCAGGATGATCGACGGGGCAGCCTTCAACTCCTACCGAGAGGAACACCCAGCCCCTCCTTTGCAGACCAGGCAGCCTTCCTGTCCCTAAAGCCCCCTACCAGGGCCTCCAGCCCCACAGAGAGAGACAGCTCCAGTCCCCGCCCCTTCAGAAGCCCCGACCGCCACCAACAATGTGACGGCCTGGGCAGTTGCCAGGACAACCAATCCCCAGAATGATGTGCATATCGATCACCCAATCTGGGCCCCCTGCAGCAATGGGGAATATGGCAGCCCCTGCAGGTGGGAGATCAGCAATCTCTGAGCCTGCAGCAGCTAATAGAGGCCTTGCAACAACTGGGGGTGATGCAGAGGCCAGAAGACCAGCAACCGGTGGGAGGATGGCCACAGCAAGTGGGATGGTTGCCGCCCCCTAACATACAGCAACCACTGAGGGGCCCGCAGATGATGGAGATCCAGCAACAACCCCCTCCGAGGCCACAGGGGGGCCTACAGAAGTTGAGGATGCCACAGCTCCCGGCAGGCCAACAGCAGGGGGAATGGCAACAGCCCCCGAACGTGCCACCCCTGGGAATGCAGCTGTCAATGCTGCTAATATTGAATATTCTTGCTTTGACAAAATATGCAGAACCATCTGGTATTTTTAGGGTTAATTCAGATGACAGACAAAAGGGAGGGGAATAACAACAAAAGCCGGGAAAAGGAACGGAAGTGAATCTCTGCCCTCTGGGCTAATGGGAAGATGTGACCTGTGACTGCAAGATAAGGGAGGGGTTTAGCAAGAAAAGTTAGATGCCAGCAAGAGGAATTCAGATTCTGGCATAAACCGCCATGATGTGCCGTCAATTTATAACACTGTTAATAAAGGCTTTAGGATAAACATGCCTGGAAGTTCTTTGAAGTGTTTCATTAGTCGGAACCTTGACAGCAGCAGCAGCCACGGTGGGGGGCACAGCAGCAACTGGGGGTGCAACAGCCACGGTGGGGGGCCCAGCAGCCATTGAATCAGCAGCCATTGATTGCTCCACCTTTTAGAACAACCTTCAATGGGGACCCAGAGAAGCTGATTTTTTTTCTCAACCAAGTGCGCTCTCATTTGAACCGCTGTACCTATCTCTACCCGGACCCAGCCGCTATGGTCGATGTGATTGCGTCCAGCTTAGAGGGAGAGGCATCCAAATGGCTGAATAATTTACACAACAAGCAAGCCCCCAAATTGGAGGACCCCCACCTCTTCCTCCTAGGACTGAGAACAAGGTTTGAGGACCCATCCATTACCCTCAAAGCAGAAGAACAAATCCACAAGATAAAACAGGCCGGCAGGCCTGCTCTGGAGTATGTACGAGAGTTTCACAAGATAGGTGGTCACATAGAGGTGGCCTGAGCAGTTCCTAGTCCACCACTTCAAAGAAGGGTTGGACGATCACCTCTCTTAAGCATGCATCTATCGAGCAGTACCCGATCAACTGCAAGAGTGGTACCAGACACTGGTAAGACTAGATGCTCAGCTCACCCGCTACAAGAAACCTCCCCCACCTGAAGCTGAGCAGAGGCCAGAGCAACCCAAACGGCAACCACCACCCCCGAAAACCTCAAACTGCTGTGACTGCTGAAAGACTCAAGCCACCTGCAGGCCCAACGATCAAGTGCTTCCGATGTGGACAGCAGGGACATCGAGCAGTGAACTGCCTGGTCCCCTACCCCCAACAGCAGAGTAGACCAGGACTAGCAGCGAGAAAGAAACCTGCCCAGCAGCCAACAAGAGAGAAATCCAACCGGATCACACAGGAATCCGTTACCCAAATCACATCTCCCACACAGGAGGACGCCGGGACTCAGGCTGGACCCGCCCCCGCTCTACCCTCTTTTGACAGTGACAACGAAGTAGAGAATGACCCGATGGTGAGCCAACATGTCCCACCTTTCTCACTACCTGCCAAACTCATAATCCCTAAGTTGGGGGCAGAGGTGGATTTAAAAGTGCTAATTGATTCTGGATGCTCCTGATGCGTCATTAGCTTGCCATTTGCCATGAAAATGGGCATATGAGCAAAACTGCTCTCCAAACCCGTAAGGTTTGAGCAAGCTGATGGCTCCCTGATGGGAGGGACTTTAGTCACGGAATTAACTGAGCCACTACTCCTAGAAATAGGTAAGCACTGGGAGTTTATTCGCTTCCTGGTTGCTCCAAAAATGACTGAGACTGTGATTCTAGGATTAGCCTGGTTGGACAAATGGAAGCCATTTATCTGGTGGGAGAAAGGAATGAGAACTGCGAGGCTACCTATAGCGCCAAAACCCCCAATTAGACGTTATAGGAAACTTTAGCCCACCTAATGAGCGAATGCACATGGCTGCCTCGCTGCCACCAGGCGAGCCACTCATCCCCAGCAAGTACTGGGACCTAGTGGAGGCATTTAGTGAGAAAGAATGCGATGCCCTGCCTCCTCACCGACCCAATGATTGCTCTGTCAAACTGTTGCCGGGAGCCAAACTCCCACAACCGAGAATGTACGCTATGTCCCCCCTCGAAATGGAGGAGATGCAGCGATACGTGGATAAAAATCTAACGAGGGGATTCATTGAATGGGCCAAGTCTGCGGTGGGTGAGTGTGGAAAATAAATACCCCCTCCCCCTCCTGAAGGACTTACTAACCCGCCTGGCTAAGGGGAGTGTCTTCACTAAATTAGACCTGAGAGAGGCATATTACCGGGGGAGAATAAAGGAGGGAGACGAGTGGAAAACTGCCTTCAACTGCCCCATGGGGAGCTATCATTTCAAAGTCATGCCATTTGGACTACAGGGGCCCCCAGCTGTATTCATGCAGTTGATTAATGAGGTCCTACATGATCATTTATACAAGGGGGTTCTGGTGTATCTTGATGACATCCTGATATACAGCACAAATATGACTGATCATATAAAGCTGGTGAGAGAAGTGTTAAAGAAGCTATTGAATGCCAAGCTTTATGTCAAACTGTCACAATGTGAATTTCACCAGACCCGATTAGATTATCTTGGCTATAGAATTTCCAATGAGGGCATTGAAATGGACCCAGCCAAAGTGAAAGCTGTAATTGAATGGCAGCCCCCAAAGACTCGCAAACAGCT
The DNA here is from genome assembly GCF_001527695.2 of Protobothrops mucrosquamatus. Lineage (NCBI taxonomy): Eukaryota > Metazoa > Chordata > Lepidosauria > Squamata > Viperidae > Protobothrops > Protobothrops mucrosquamatus. Next base: position 17,043 of record NW_015388314.1, read on the forward strand.
CCAGAGCTTCCTAGGTTTTGCCAACTTCTACCATCAATTCATCCCCTCCTTTGTTGAGATTGCCCTACCCCTTACAGAACTACTCAAAACAGGCAAAGGAGGAGGGAAACCGTGACTGGGACAACCACTAGCATGGACTATGGGCTGTCAAACCGCTTTTGAGAATCTAAAAAGACTATTTGCTGTTGAGCCGGTCCTAAAGCACCCCTGCCCTTTGTAATTCAAGCCGACACCAGCGTCGGAGCTGTATTACTGCAAAAGAACCAAAGTGGAGCCTTGCAACCCTGCGCCTACACCTCGAAAAAATTTACTGAGAGTGAAAGGAGGTGGGCGATCTGGGAAAAGGAGGCTTTTGTAATGAGATGGGCTCTATTAAACTGGAGACACTATCTAGAAGGGAGCAAGGTGCCTTTTGAAGTATGGACACATCACACAAATCTAGAAGCACTGAAAACTCCCCGCAAATTGTCCCCGAAACAGGTGCGCTGGGCATAATACTTTAATCATTTTAACTTCACTCTAAAGTACATTCCGGGAGGGAAAAACTTCCTAGCTGATGCTCTATCCAGACTGCCCCAGTACAAAAACCAGCACGAAGAGATTAATGAGGCAATTATCTCCAATCCACAAACTGCTGCTCAACTCACGCCTCGCAGGGCCCCTAATCCTGATGACCCTGGGGCAAAGAAAATAAAACAAGAGCTCCTCACCGATCAATGGTTCAAGGACAATCAGACCTCCCTAACACGCAGGGATGGTTTGGCTTACAAGGGGGGAAAATTGTACTTGCCTGAAGCCCTCCGTCTTAACACTCTCAAACACAGCCATGACGTAAAACAGGCTGGACACTTTGGATATTTAAAAACTCTACATCTCATCTGCCAGCAGTTCTGGTGGCTGGGGTTAAAACGGGATTTGGAAAATTATGTTTTATGACTGTTAATTAGAGGAGGGAATTGTGTTTGATACTATGTACTAAGGGGAGGGGAATCCAGATTTTGGCTTCACGTATGTATGTGCCGATGCTATGCTGCTCGAATAAAGATTCTTTAAGGTAAACAATGCCTCAAAGTTCTTTGAAGAGTTTCATCTGTCGGAACCATGACAGTAGCTTTGCTTGATTTTCTCTTCTTACAATAATATTCTCTTTTGCCAATCTTGAATTAATACAATTCTTATTATTTTGATAAATAATTATAGACATTTTTCTAATATTTCTGCAAATAATAACCACATCAATATAAAGCTTCTTTTCTAACTGATCATCTTGTTTGCCTCACCATAGATCCTGTTTACAAAATTCTTATTTAAATTTGTTTTCCCCGCAATGTTCAAAACATTCTTACAGGTTGAGATTTTCTCAAAGTTAATTACATTTAAGTATTTAAGTCTTTTCCCTTATACAGGCCATTCCAATACTTTTACATTTCTCATGTCTTAAAAAAAAACAAAGAAAAAAAAGAGAAGAAAAAGAAATAAGAAAATAGTATACTACTTAAAATACATGTCCCTCTTAGGCTAATGTACATTTATATCCAGAATTTTTCTCTTCTTGTTAACCATATTCAAACATACGCTTAATCTTTAAATGTTCCATTTAATAAATCCAATTATCTAATCTTTTAGATATATTCAAAACATTTTTATCCATTGAAGTTTTCTCAAGATCAATTACACTTAAGTATCTAAAACATTTCCTTTATATAAACCATCACAACATTTTTATATTTCTCAAGTCAAAAAATAAAAGAAAAAAGAAAGAAAAAATACTATGTTACTTGAGGGGCTCATCCCTCTTAAACTAAAATTCATTTATATCCAAAATCTTTCTATTTCTTTAACCATATTCAAACAGATGTTTATTTTTTAAATATTCCCTCTGATAAGTCCCATCATCTAATTTCTTAATTCTCACTTTAGCCTTTTTTTTTTGCCAAACATCTTTCCTAATCAATATGCTCTGCTGAATCAAAGAGTCTTCCCATAGTCTTGTAGATGTTGTTGTAGGTACAAAAGGCAAATCAAGTAAGATGTTTTTATGGGAAGGTTTTGCCCCTTCGTATTCATTGAAAATCTTTTCCTTTCTTTCTCTCTTAATTTCTCTTATCATTTTTTGTCTCTCAAGTTCTTGTAGTTCTCCTGACAGCTCTGTAATCCATTTTGTCGAATCTTTTTTCTTGTCCTTAGACTTATTTTGTGATCTTAGAGTATAAGTTATCTTTTCCATGTCCAATATTTCCTGCAAGGTTTTTTCCACCTGGGTTAAGTCATACTTCCTTCTATTGTTAGGTTCCATCTTTAAATCTCTTTCCTCTGGTTTATATTCAGTTGTCTGTTTTATCTGCTCGCTCTCTATTTATATTTTCTGAGAGTTTTTTTTGTTGTAAAGTTAAATTAGAGATGTATTCATTTATATTTTCAAAGTTATGTTTAATTTCCTCGTGGTTTGAGATCATTGTTGTTTGAATTAGTTGCAACATAGCATACATCCTGGAAAGTGTTTGTTTTTTCTTGGTATATTCTTTCTGCAGATTGATTTTCCATGATAGCCAAAAATCAGGGTTTTCCTTTATCTGCAAACAGCTTTAGAGTCACAATTGAGTAGGTATTTATAATCCAGAAAGGTCAATTTTTTTTCTAAAGTTTATAATTCTCGCTTTGTAGGTAGCTCAAAATGTTTTCTTTTTTTTGTCACAGCTGTTCTCTGTTATTAAGACATTGAAGGTCACAAAAACAAGTTATCTTTTCCTGGGCTTTGCCAGTTCCTATATTGGAGCAACTACTATTGTATATTTTCATCCACCACTAGATGTCAGCACCAGTTCGTTTTTCAGTTTTCAAAATAAACAATTGCTTTTTTCTGCTTTCATGATTTAAAAAGAAAATCTTAACAAATTCCACCAATTTCAAACTTATCCAGATTTAGGTCTTATATTCATTTCATTTCAATATATTTCTGTCCCCCGTAAAAAGTTTAATTCGCCGCTTCCATCTGTAAGAGGGTGGGGCAAAAATTCCCCTCCTGTTCTATCCCAGCCTATAGCCGTCCTTGTTAAAGGCACAAGGACCAAACCCCTGTTGATAAAATAGGCTGGAGACTTAAACAAAACAAACCCCTTTTAATATGTGTGACAAACCTGACAAATAGTCCATAAACAAAAGCAGCAGAAGAGTAGTCACAGGCAAGACGAACAGAACAGGATCCCGTGGACCTCCCTTCTATTTCCGGTGTTAAGGATGCAAATGGGCGTTCAAAAGATGAAGGAAAAGAACAAAGGATGACTCGTGCAGCTCACAGACGCAAGGAAAAAGAACAGCAATTGTCAGCCCGCCCGTCTACATCTGACAGCTCGCCACCTGCTACTTCTGAGCCAGTAGGTGGCGCTCGACCCAAGGTCTTTGTTAAGTCTTATGCTTCAAGTATCGCTATAGGATTGAAATCAGTTAATGACTAAAATTTCATCTTGGAATGTGGGGGGGCTTAACACACCCCACAAAAGACGCAAGGTTTTTCATTATTTAAGACATTTTAATAATGATATTATATGTTTACAAGAGACTCATATTGTGGCTAAAGATCAAAAATTATTGCTGAACTTTAAGCTTGGAGACTTGTTTGCTGCACCTGCTCTTAAAAAAAAAGCTGGGGTTGCATTATATATAAAGAAACACCTTTCACCTATTTTAAAAGAAGCTGACAAAGAAGGAAGATTTTTACTTGTGGAAATAAATTTAAATGGAAGAAAGTGCTTAATAGTGGGGGTTTATGCCCCCAATCAACTGTCATCTCAAAAACAA
>NW_015388314.1:23571-25215 GCF_001527695.2 Protobothrops mucrosquamatus
AAAATTTCTTTGGAAAAAAAAAAAAAAAAAAAGAACAGGATCCCATGAAGTACTTTGCAAACGGTTGCCTTCAGCAACCAGCACTGCCCACACCTCCTCTTTTTATACAGCAGTCCCAGGGCGTTGCCTCTCAGTGCCTTTTTTTTCCCTGGAGTAGTCGCATTGACTGCTGCTGATTTACTCTTGCTAATTGCCTGTGAGAGCGAGCATCAATTAGCATGTCCATCAGGTGTGAGTCTTCCGAGTCTGACTCATTCTCCTCACACAGCTGAGCTTCATCAGGAACACGACTGGAGGGCCCAGGCTCTTCATCAAACCGTGAGTCTTGTAATTCATCAGAGCCTCCCTCTGACCCTGAAGGCCCTTCAAATGCCTCCTCCACCCCCTCCTCAGATTCCTCAGACTCAGCTGTTGGGAACACAGGCTGGCGCAGAATCACAACACCTTCTCACTTTCGAAGGCTTTTTGCTGCTTGGGTTGTTGTTTTTTTCCAGGAAATCAATTATCAAGTAGAAGAGAGAAAATCAATGTTCTTACCCAGTTCCAAGCACGTTGTTTACAGTCAGCTTAAAATAGTGCTTTTGGGCTTCGGCTGCTTGTAGCTTGGGCTAGACTCTGGAGTTAAGCTATTCTTTCTCCTGCTGGTTTCTGGAGGGATTTCCCCGAACGACCAGATCGGCTGCCATCTCTTCACGGTTGGTGGGGCTTCTTTCCTTCTTTGTCACCTCTCTGGGGTGACTTTAGGCCTATTTAGGGTCCCCAAACAGAAAAGAATCAGCCGTAGGGTGTGGAGCCCCGCGATCCCTCGGCTACTTGCGCTACTGTGCAAAACTGGAAGCCTGGGCACAGTATTTTAACTGTTTCAACTTTACTTTAAAATATTTTCCTGGGGGCTTCCGGTTCCGGATCGCGGCGCCTTTGGACGCACGGGGAGAGTTCCCTCCCCCGCCGTCTGGTTTCTTTCCATCGAAAGACCCTGGAAAGGGTCGAAAGTCGCCCTGGAGGGGCGACCACCGCTAAGGAGGACCCTCGCCTGAGCGTGGAAGGGCGGCAGCCCTCCCGCTTGAGCTGAGGCAGCTCCTTTGGATCGACGGAAGAAAGATCGGCCATCAACATGGCCAACCATCTAGCTGCACCAGCCGAAAGCCAAAAGCACTTCTAAGCTCAATGAAGCACCGTGGAAGATCTGGGTGAGACCTTTCCTTTTCTCTCTCTTTACCCTAACTACCTTCCTGTGAAAGCTCCTTGAAATTCTTTCCCCGCTCTCAATTCAGCAGCATTTGCATACTTGGGAATTTAAGCTTTGGAAAGAAAAGAAAAGAATAACTAACTTTAACAACTAGATAACTGGATTTTTGCTCTGTGGATACCTTGGGGTCCCAAAATTTCTTATTATAGAGACTTATCATTTACCTAAACTATTAATTTTGGAAAATATCTTTTTTTTTTTTTTTCAATATAAAATTTTTATTATTTTTCATCATAAAAAAAAACATCACAAATGTTACACAATGCTATAGAAAAAAAACCCCCACCCCCCACCCCCCCGGACTTCCCAAACCTAATCCCAGGATAATATTCAGATATAAGTAAACAAATATTAATATCTCTAACTCCACAAAGTATATTATTCTACATAAGTAG
>NW_015388314.1:25581-44068 GCF_001527695.2 Protobothrops mucrosquamatus
GCATTTTATCTCACATTTAAACCTGACTCTAGCTTTCTTTCTATGCCAAGTTAATTTCCATACTAAAACTTTTCGATTATCAAACCTCAAGCTTTGATTACAAGAGTTTCTAACCAATTCAAACTGAGCAAAATTTCCTTCTCTCATCTGGGTATTGTATTGACTTTTATTCCATGTTATAATTATAAATAAGTTATCCACTTTGTTGTGGTTTCCAAAAAATTGTATCTGAGTGTCAATCTTTGTTATTTTTAATATTTAAACTAAGCCAGTTACAGTTAGTTCTTGATCATCCAAGTTATCCATCCGTTGTAGGTAACGTTGTATAGAATTAATCTTTTTCTCTGTTTTTTTTAACTGAAAAATAAAAAAGCTAATTGGCGTTTGGGAAAAGATTTTGTGGTCTGCTGAGGACATCTTGTGGCAAAACCTGGCATAGCAACTGAATTTCTTTCTTTTTTCAATTGTGCCTGTTGACTCCCTTGATTTGTCCTTCATATTATCCAAAAGATAAGAATTGGAAACAGCTGGCTGGTGAAAACAACTTTTAGAAAGTGTGGAGGTGAACATTGGCTGACTCTTACTAAACATAGCCTCCACCAAAGGACTATCTCTAATCACCATGGAAATGGAGGAATTCTACCCACAACTCAACTATAAACTTATCCTTGAAAAAATTCTTGAAGCTACTGAGCTAATCAAGTCAAAAGTGAAAGCTGAGGATATTTTCACAATACTACAAATCGAACCCCAGACTCCAGATGATCAACCTACAAGCCAAAAAACAACAGAAGCGGAACAACAACATCCACAATGTATTAAGAACTTTGGTAATCCAACACTGACTTTAACTACAGTATCTATAACTCCAAAAGCAACAGGAACTGATAAAAAAACATACCACATTGAGAACTTAGACAATTTAGCTAACCAAACAATAACTACAACACCGGATATGACTTTCTACTTTACTCAGACAAAATTGGAAGAAGAACAAAGATTTGAATTATTAGGGCAACAACCTAATTATTACAAAGGGGCCAGTTCCTTTGAAAAATTAATAACTGGATGTTCTCCCTTGGTTCAAACAACATGTGTGGGAATGAAGGGAGACACATCAGTGGATTCAGAGGCACTGGTATGGAAGCCTGCCTGGCACAAAAAGAAAGCCAGAGTTAGATTTAAAAATGGGATTTAAAAATTCACTTAATGGGCTAAGTAGCTCTTTGGAGTGATTGGTTTAATATCCAGGATTAAGACTTATAAGGGAAAATAAAATTAATTGTTAGATTATAGTTTTGATTGTCAGATGGAAATACATTTGTGATAATGGAAGATTTTTGTTAGTAAGTGAAATAGAATATATTTGTGAACAAAGTAAGAAGGTAAATTTTGGAACAACATGTCTATTCTAGTTATGTTAAGTATCTTATAATGAAATGAGGGAAATTAAGGTTATCCAAAACTTAAATATTGGTTATAAAAGGCTAAATTGAAACATGGAATTGGAATTAAGCAAAACTTAAAAACAGGACTTGGATATGTAGAAGCAGTGCTTTTTTTGTAAAAAAAAAAAAAAAAAAAAAAAAGGTGCTGGAACTCTCACACGTCATACAACCCGCCTTGCCTACTCTACAAGGTTCCATCCAAAAAAGGTGCCGGAACTCCGTTTTGGGCGTTCTATGACAAAAAAGCCCTGTGTATAAGTAAAATGTCATTGATAAATGTATTGATTGACTGAACTTTAGTTAGAAATGTATTAATATGAACATGATATAATATTTAAGGGAACTAGAGAGGGAATCCTTATTGATGTAACCTGAGATATACATGAATGATTTTGTTATTGGACTATTGATTACCCTATCACCACACTGCTTCCTAAGCACCTGGATGTAAAAACTTGAAAAACTAATAAAACTTGTTCAAAAAAAAATTTCCCTGGGGAGGGGAAAGAATTTTTTGGCTGACGCCTTGTCCAGAATGCCCCAGTATAAAAGCCACCATCAGGAGATTGTGAGCTCCATCATTCCGTTACCACAATCAGTCTCTCAAATAACCCCTGGAGGCCAGGTGCAGGCAAAATCACCTGAGCCAGATAGCCCTTTGACAAAAAAACTTAAGGAGGAATTAAAAACCATCTCCTGGTTCCAAGCAAATAAGACCTTACTGACTTATCAAGATGGGTTAGCCTGGAAGGGATCAAAACTATACTTGCCAGAAACACTTAAGAGTTCAAGCACTTCAGCACAGCCATGACACCAAACAAGCTGGTCACTTTGGGTTTTTAAAGACTTTACATCTGGGCAGAAGACAATTTTGGTGGCCAGGTATGAAAAAGGATGTTGAAAGTTATGTGAAGAGCTGTGCAACTTGTGCAGCCATGAAAAAATGACCTGGGAAACCTCCTGGGTTATTGCAGCAGGTAGCAGACCCTTCCCAACCCTGGGAGGAGATTGCCATGGATTTTATTGTTGAATTACCAGAAAGTAGGGGAAATACATATTGACCTTTTTTCAAAGCAGTCTCATTTCATAGCCTGTTCCGGTCTCCCCTCTGCAAAAAAGTTAGCCAAGCTGTTCCTTAAACATATCTACCGTCTTCACGGAGCACCAAAAAGAATTATTTCAGATAGGGGAGTTCAATTTACTGCAAGGTTTTGGAGGGACTTTCTTAAGCTGATCGGATCCACACAAGGACTATTGTCAGCTTTTCATCCGAATATGAATGGAGCAGCTGAAAAAGCAAACTCAATGGTGGAGTAGTACATTAGATGCTATGTTGATTACCAACAGACTAACTGGGCTGACCTCCTCCCTTTTGCTGAAGTAGCTTATAATAATACCATGCATAGCAGCACTGGACTTACTCCTTTTAAAATAGCTACTGGTCAAGAATTCATTCCTATGCCAAGGGGGGCGGGGGTGGCCATCAAGCCAACCGGTTGTGTTGGAAGGTTCACTGGAATACACAACTACTTTGCCAGCTGCTTGGCAAAGCCATTTCGGAGCTGCGGCTCCTCGGAGGGGAGCCGAGAAGGAAGGACGACCTGCAGTGCAATCCAGGTGGCGACCGGAGCGTGACGGCAGGGAAGAGCCTGGCAGACCGAGCGGGGAAGAAGACGGCCCTTAATGGCCAACATAGAGGCTTGACAGGACAACATAGGCGGTGAAGTAGCTGAACAACAGGTGACTGGAACTGGCCGAGAATTGATTCTGACGGAGAAACCAGAGGAAACTGGAAAGGAAGAGTCCTTTGGAAGTTTTTCCCTGGGTAGCACAGGTTAGGAGGATCCCAGGAAAAAAGGGGGGAGTGTTTTTTTTCTCATCCCCCCCCCCCGTGAAAGTGGCGAGAAAGGCTTGTTTGGGAAAAAAATTTTAAAAGTCCCAAAATTGAACTTGGAATGAGATAGAGACGTGCTAGCAGGGAAAGAACAGTGTTAATGAGAAGGGACTGGAGAGTTTTGAGGACTATATGAGATTGAATTGGCAGTAGAAGAGAGAAAAAGAAGGTGATTTGGAAGGACGGGCTGACATCTTGAAAGGATATTTTGAAAGTGACAGCGCACTCTCTATGTGGAGCTGAAGTTAAAAAAAAAGCCAAGAGGGATATCTTGTGGCTAAAATAGGAACCCTTTCTTCTTTTTTCTTTCTCTCCTTGGAACTCATTGATATTGGATGCATTTTCTTGGAAGTCTTTCTTTCCCTCTCTGTGGGATTATCGATAGACTTTGGATACAAAGGACTGCTTGGAGTAATAGATAAGATCTAATTGTGGCCATGGTTCAAATTGTTTAGGCTGTGTACTTATATATATTATTGCTATTATAATTAAGAAATAGTGAATTTGTGTCCAGAAATTAATACTTAAAATTATAGATATTTTATCTATTGGTATTAACTACCTATCTTATATTGTTATTTGTACTGTTAATACTACTGTTATTTTAGGTATAATCAAGCTAAGTAGGTTATTCTATTGATTGAAGTGTGGAATTCAAAATGACGAGCATTCCGAACCTATCCAAGGTAGGGATAGCGAAGAAGGGGGCACAGATTGCCTCAACTATCTCAAGTCCATCGAGCCAAAAATCAATTGATGAGCTTCTGCAAAGAGAAAGGTCTAATTCATTTAAAGACCTACAGGTCATGTTACAAGTGATGCAGGAGGCCATGGCTAGAAATCATGAAGAACTGAGGAAAGAAATTGGAGAGGTGAGGAATGATACAAGTGATCTCAAAGAACGGATGCAAGTCATGGATGGAAGATTGGAATCGTTCCAACAGCAGATGGCAAAGAATGAACAGAAATTACAAAAGATGGAGGAAAGGATGGAAAAGGAAGAAAAAAGAGTAGAAGAAATAAATGAGATGTCATGTGTCTGATTAACGAAACACTTACCGGTTTGGAAAGCTGTTTTGCCCGTATGCCCATTCTCATTGCAAACTGCCGACTAATAATGCAGCGGGTGCATCCAGTATCAATTAGCACATTTAAGTCTATTTGTGCCCCAGACTTAGGGATTATAAGCTTGGCGACCAGTGAAAAAGGCGGGATTTGTTGACTCACCATCGGGTCATTCTCTCCTTCATCATCGCTGTCAAAGGAGGGTAGAGCAGGGGCGGGTCCAACCAGAGTCCCAGCGTCCTCCTGTGTGGGGGGTGTAATCTGGGCGACAGGTTCCTGCATGAGCCGGTTGGATTTTTCTCTCGTTAGCCGCTGAGCAGGTTTCTTTTGCATTGCTGGTTCTGGTCTGCTCTGCCGTCGGGGGTAGGGGATTGGACAGGTGGCCGCTTGATGTCCTTCTTGTCCACATCGGAAACACTTGAAGGAAGGGCGTGTCGGTGGCCTGGGCCTTTCAGCCATTGCCGTAGTTGAGGGCTTTCGTGGGGGTGATTGCTGTCCGGGTAGCTCTGGTTGCTGCTCAGGTTCCTGTGGGGGAGGCTTCTTATAGCGAGAGAGCTTAACGTCTAGCTTCACCGCTGTCTGGTACCACTCTTGTAGCCGATCGGGTACTTCTCAGTAGATGCAAGCCTGAGAGAGGTGATCGTCCAATCCCTCAACAATCATAACTTGGTCCCTAACAAGCCTGGTGGGGAGACAAGCCGGACGATTGAACGCCTTGAGAGCGTACATGAGGTCCCGTCCGGAGGGCCGAACAAAATAAAACACTTAAACAGAACGACGAAACTCCGGATACCTACCCAGGAGTTTAGCAAGATTCAGACCTAAGAGGAAAAGGTGGGGATCTTCCAATTCGGGGGCCTGCTCACTGTATACATTATTCAGCCATTCAGCTGCTTCTCCCTCTAGGTTGGATGCAAATACGTCGACCATGGCACCTGGGTCCGGATAGTGGTAGGCCCAGCGGTTCAAGTGAGAGCACCCTTGGTTGAGAAAAAAAATCAGCTTCTCTGGGTCTCCATTGAAGGTTGCATTGAAGGGTGGTGCAAAAACAGGCTGTTGCGGCCCCCACTGGGGCTGTTGCTGCTGGTTCCACCCCAGTTGTTGGTCCCATGGCTGCTGGGCTCCCTGCTGTTGACGTGGTGGCCCCAGTTGCAGTTGGCCCCATCCTGCTTGCTGATCCAACGGTTGCTGGATTCTCTGCTGTTGTCCAGCGGGGGCTGGTGATGCCCCCTGCTGCTGTAGGCCTCTCAATGGCTGCTGAGCAAGTGGGGGTTGTTGCTGGGCATCCCTAATCTGCAAGCTCACCAGCTGTAGCTCTTCTGGCTTTTGCACCCCCTCAAGCTGCTGCAAGGCCTCTATTAGTTGATGTAGGTTCAGAGATAGGTGATCATTCCTCTGTGGGGGTTGCTTGGTTTCACCTTGCTGTAGGGGGCCCAGGCTGGGGTTTTCTCTCTCTGTAGGGCTGGAGGCTTTGGCAGGGGACCCCAGGGGTTGAAAAACTATTTGTTCTGCAAGGGTGGGGCTGGGGGCCTCTCTCAACAAGAGCTGTTCTTCGCTTTGCACTTCTAACTCTTCAAATCTCTCTGCCAGGTAGTCTAATGACCCATTGTGAACTGCAGGTGGGTATTTCCACTCACCCCAGTTTTCAGTGACAGACGGCCGGCTTCCTCCAGAGCCTTCGCTCGGCTTATCCTCGCCTGACAACCAAATCAGCTCTCCTGATAGTTTTGGCCTCGCTCCCAGCTGGGAAATCTGCCAGATTCCTCTCTCCCCCGGCTTGCTGGCTGTCGCTTCCCCCCCCCCCCCGGGGAAACTGTTGCAGCCAGGAGGAGGCTGGCCTCAGACAATTTTTTCTCCTTCATGTCAAATCTTCCCCGAATCTTTACCCGTACCTCTCAAACTTCGAGGCAGTGGATGGAGTTCGGGACCCCAGATTGTTTTAAAAGGAGTTGAGACCTAAGCATGATGTCATGTGTCTGATTAACGAAACACTTAAAAGGACTTTCAGGCATATTTTCTCCTAAAAGCATTTATTAAGGTTACAGAGACGTCAGTATAGCATGGTGGAAATGCTTAGTCTGGCTTCTCTTCCGTTACGCATACATTCCAAGCATTTTTCCCTGCCTCTATTTTGGGGTCATGGTTCACATCTTCCAATTAACTTGGAAGATGTGATTTACTTCCGGTTTCTTTTTCCCAGGCTATCCTTATTCTCCTCCCTTTTCCCTGTTGCCTGGTTTAACTATAAAAATACCAGACAGTTCTGCATATTGTCAAAGCAAGAATATACAGTATTTGCAGCGTTGATATGAGAAGCTAACCAGAGCGAATAAAGAACTAGAAGCAACGGTTATCGCCCTAGAATCTGAAAAAGCTGACCTATACTTACGGTTTCAGAACATAAGAGAGGACAGGGGAGAGGATCTATTGGAAATGATGGCGGATTTACTAGCAAAAGCTCTGGGAATAGGGAAAGAAGAAATGTTGAGTGAAATGGATGAGGTCTATTGGATCCACAAAAACTACGCAAGACGACATAACCTGCCTAAAGAGATTCATGTTAGGTTTGTTAAAAAGTCAATTAGGGACGAGATCCTTCACAGAGCGAGAGATGAGCCATTAGAATGCAAGGGGAAACAGCTGATTGTCTTAAAGCAGGTGCCGAAAAGAGTTAGGGATCTACGAAGACCCTACCACTTCTTGACAACGAAACTGACTAGACATAATGTTAACTTTCGATGGTTGATTCCAGAGGGAATACTGATTTCGTGGCAGGACAAGAAGAGTAGAATAGACACTCCAGATAAGGTGGAGAAATTTTATAACCAAAACTTTAGCAGTGAAGAATTAGAGAGAGATGTTGAAGAAGTGAGGGAGTCAAGGTTGGCTAGAACAGAAGAGGAGGGACAACAGGGGAAAATGAGAAGAGAGAAGAAACGGTAAACTATGAAAGGGAACAAGAGCTGAGAGAGGAGCCAAAGGAGACTAGAATAACGAGGGGTATAAAAACTAGATATAAGTAGAAACATGATGGGAGAACTCCAAATCCTATCCTTGAATATTAATGGCCTAAACTCTCCTCAAAAAAGGAAAAAAACTTTTAATAAATTGATTAGAAGAAATTTAGATGTTATAGTTATTCAAGAGACTCACATTAAGGAACAGCATAGACAGGTGTTGGAATGCCCTAAACTGGGGAAGATGTTTGCATCTCTATCACAGCACAAAAAAAGAGGAGTAGTGATATATATCAGAGAGTCAATCTTAGCCAAGCAAATTTATAAAGATACAGAAGGCAGGATTTTGATAGTGGAGACGACAATTAACCAAAAACGAATAATATTAGTAGGAATCTATGCCCCAAATGGGGGGCAAGAACAATTCTATAGGAAACTATATAATACACTACGGGCGATAGATTGTGAGAACATCTGTATTATGGGCGATTTTAACGCAATAATAGATAGGAAGCTAGACTATAAAAGCAAGGAAGAAAGAAAGGGACCTAGAAGAATATTGCCAAAAGTTTTCTTTAAGATGGTGGATGAATTAGGGATGCGAGATATTTGGAGAGAAAGGAACCAAGGGGGAAGCCAATACATGTACTATTCGAGTAGATATAAGACGTGGTCCAGGATAGATATGGTTTGGGTAATGACAGAACTATTGCAGGAAATGGGGGAAGTGGAAATAGTTAACCCTGATTAAATATAGCCTCCACTAAAAGATAAAAGGACTGCTTCTAACTATTATTGAAATGGAGAAACCCTATTTACAACTAAACTGTAAACTTATATTGGAAAAAATTCATGAAGCCACTGAGCAAGTATGCGCTAAAATAAAAGAGATTACTACAGAAATAAGAGTCAGAAACCTCACTACAAACCTCCAAACTGACTTTCAGACTTCAATTGACTACTCTATAGGCCAAAATATAACAGAAGAGGAATTAACCTACATTAAAGAGGAATCTATATTATCTCATAAGCATCCTATTGAGACTTCTGAGGACAAAAAGGTAACCTTAATCAAATTATACACAACTCCCAAAACAACAGGAATTGATGTACAAACATGACTTATTGAGAACGATGATAACTTTGATAACCAACTATTAACTATAAAACTGGATACAACTGAATGTTTTATTCAACTGAACCAAACATTGAGACTTGAACTTCTAAAGCAACAAGGGTCTAACTACAAAGGAGTTAGGCTTCTAAAACAGAGGATGGGATGTTTTTCATTGACCCAAATGACATCACAAGGAATAAAGGGAGATCTATCTGCTGAAATAGAGGCTTCGTTATGGAAACCGACTTGGCACAAAAAGAAAGCCAGAATAAGACTGAAAAAAGAGACTTAAAACTACATGTAATGGGTCAAAAAAGGTTTTGTAGAGACACGGATTGATTTAAGGTTTAAGATTTAGAATTAGAAACGAGAGGAAAATTTGTGATTAGTAGAATACATATCTGAAATAGAATAAGAATGTACTTTCTGAAATAAGATGTTTATTTTATCTATGAAAACTATTTTGTAATGGAATAAGAACAAGAAAATGAAAGAGGTTTCGGAGATTTGGACTGATTTAACAATTAATTGAGTATGTTAAGTTACTAAGATGATATTTTGTGTAATAATATGTGTCTTTTAGATATGATAATTATTTGAATGAGATTTAAATTCTACTTAATGGACTGAAAGGATTTTGTGTTTTGTTTTGTTCTGTTTTGTTATAGAAATAGATTGACTGATAGACTATATATACATAGAGTAGAGTAATGTTTTTATCTTAATTAGGATAATTATCATGTAGTGGAAGAAGAAATAAGAGAGATTTGTGATAAAATTAATGATTTATTAGATTAAGAATTAGAATGTATCTGGAAATATTTGAATGTTATTGCTAGAATATTATGTGTATTTTAGAAGGGGTACCCAAAGTGCTAATAATATGTTTATTTAAGATTAAATTGAATTATGGTAATTGTAAATTAGTAAAGCTTAAAAACAGGATTTGGATTTATATAAATGTAATCTAGAAATGGACCATTTTAAATATGTTATACTATTTGAGGGAAACAGAGAGGGAACATCTAATGTATTAATTTGAGCTATATATATATGACTTTGTTCTTTGATGATTGATTACCCCATCACCACGGTGTTTCTAGAGCACCTTGTTGTAAAAGTTAAAAAACCAATAAAACTTGTTTTAATAAAAAAAAAAGTGATAACCAATGTCTTGAATTGTGGTTGGAAGCTAAATACTCCCCAGTACAGCTCCCATAATAAAAGTCTTACATGCACAAAATGAACCAAGCACATACAAGCCTGCTGCATTCTAGACCAGCTGAAGCTACCAGATGGTCTTCAAGGGCAACACCATGCAGTGTAACTTTTAAATGTGAGGTGACAATTATTTAAGTGACTATCAACAGGCTTCCTGGTTCAGAAATGGTTGCGACTGGTGTACAAGCTGGAGTTATGCTGAGTCTTGCCTTCCTTTTCCAGCAGACAAAAAAGTCCAAGAAGACCTCCAGACTGTAAACCATTTCTGAGTTAACTTCCTCTTAGCATACATACTTTAAAGTTCACTTTCAGACCAATAAAATTTCAACTAACTCCAATTAACTCATTAAATTTAGATCACTCCCTTCAAGTTACCCTCATAGAATATTTTTTTCTTCTTGTATACATCCTTTTTAAAACTCTAGGTTTTTCTTTAAGCTAATACATCTGTTTCTTTAACTTTCTCTTGACATAAATATTTTCAAATACATTTTCAATAATATTTTACAAACTTTAGGAATTACTTAAGCATTATATATAAAGGAAAAAAATACATTTTCAAACTTTAGATTAAGACTTTCAATTACAAATATCAAACCGATGAAAATACATCCTAATTCCAATTGACTCATTAAGTTTAAGTCACTCCTTCCAGCTTGTCTTCATGAAGTAAAATCTTTTTCTTCTATAAATACAAAATTATCTTAGAGCTTTACTGTATTTCAATACATATACCAAACTTATAAAAATCCATCCCAACTAATTAAGTCATTAAATTTAAGTCACCCCCTCCAGTTTATCTTCATAAAATAAAAGTTTTTTTCTTCTCAGGAGTGTCTATCAAATCTCTTTTCTTCAATAAATTCTCAGCCTTGTTAATATCCATGAAAAAGGAGTCCCAAAGTTGTTGTATTAAAAGTTGTAGATTAACTTGGAACACTTCCTTGTAGAATAAAGTTGTCTTCTCTGAGATGTCTATCATATCTTTTTTTCTCAAAAAATTCTCAACCTTGTTAGTATCCATGAAGAAAAAAATCCAAACTTGACCTCTTAAAAATTGTGAATTTGCTTGGCATTCTTGTTTCAATTGCTCTGGGAGGGTTATTCAACCCATCATCATAATAAAAGCTGGTGTCAGATTTATATTCCAAAGTTACAGTTATTTGCATAGTCCAGTATTTGTGGAGTTGTCACAATGGGTTGAAAATTTTCTATACCTAATTGTGTCTCTTGTTGTTGTTTTTTAATATCATCTTTATCATTTGTATCTTTAGTCCCTAGCTGATTTATGGTATAAATAATTTTCTGTATGGAGCTGTCAAAGATTTCCTTGATGACAGACTCCAGCTCAGGATTGAGCATCTTCATAGCTCCCTCTAGTGATAAAAAGTTTTGTTTATTTATTTGTTTATTTGTTTATTTTTCTGGTCAGAGTTCATGAAAATTGGAAAATTTCAACCACCCACAACAAAGTATCAAAACAACAAAAATCGTACAGAGCTTCAAAAAAGGAGTAATAAGCTGTGACTAAAGAGAGCCACTTTTAACTAATAAAGGTAATAGTCTCATAAATTGGTGAAGAAATGAAGGGCACGACTTATTGTCCATTTGAAAAATAAATTCCAAAATGGCTGTTTTGTCCAACAATGAAGTGATTGCAGCCCCACCCCCCAGCTTTGGCTCACCAGCTGCTTTGAAGCAACTCTTCTGAAACTACTTGCCGACCATCGCTGTTTTCGGAGGATCTTGAGGGATAATTCTAGGACTCTCCCTAACCCAGGAGAGTCAGATAAATGAAAGGAAAGCCTATTCCTTCTGTTGTTAAGTTGGAAAAATGACAGTCCAGAGAGAGGAGATTCTCTGGGCATGTCAGGTGTCAGCCATATCTTCACAGGAAGTCTGAGCTACTACATCTCAAACTGCATATCACAGAGGCTGTTAAAAAGAAAATCTATCTTTGCCATTTCTTTCCCTTATCAGGTCTACTTACTTTTAATTGCAAAAAAATAATCATGTGATTTCTGCCCACCTCCACAGAACTTCACTGTTCATGAAGAGACAAAAACATGCCATATGATGATGCAATCTCATGCCACACATTTTTAATAGATATCACATGACAAGAAAAGCAGTGTCACAAGTTGCTACTTTTGCAGTAACACATGCTCTGCTGCATCTACTTCTAGCCTTAATTCTAATCCGAACAGAACGCTATATAATACTTCTCATGTTTCTACATTACCTTCTTCTGTTCTTCTTCAGCATCTGCAAAGACCTTGCGTATGTTGGCCTCTGATTCACCGACATATTTGTTGAGGATTTCAGGCCTGTTCACTACTTTTGGCTCCCTGGCATTCAGCATTTTGCCAATCTGCCTGGCCATAAGTGTCTTACCACAGCAGCAATGTATTACCTGCTACTCATACCACAACATGTCAGGAAACTGATATTCACATCATATCTTACCAGTCAAAAACTACTCTTGGACCTTTCTCCATAAGTACAATTCAAAATCATGGGTATTATCATTTAAAATCACAGACAGCTTTGGATCAGAATAAACCTGCCCAACAACCATTTTGGAGACTGCTAAAACTACTTTCATTTTCTGAGGGGCAAGAGATGATAACAGTACCCATGTACTGGCTCAGATATAGTACTATATGCACTTATTTGTACTTGGCAAAAATATGTTAAGCATATTATAGTGGAGGCTTTAAATCTAGTAAGTGAAAGGAGAAGAGCGACTAAGTCAAACAGATAGGCACATGAACTTGTTTCTGTAGAAGGAAATCTGAAATTGGAGCTAGAAAGCATTGTCATGTATTGTTGGGGGGTTGGGGATAAAGAACATGGTAGTGTAGAATGAAAAATCTTCATCAGGGTCCAGTCCAAGCTGGGAATAAACAAAATGGAGACTGCTTTAGAAAGAAGGTTGTAGTTTATTGAAGAGCAGAACTGTTCTGTTTCTCGTGATGGTAGGCATTGAACGAGGCAGAGTAACAAACAGGTACTTCTTTATTTGCAGCTAAACAGAACTCTCTATAAAATGGCTCCGCCCCTTTTTATACATTCACCCTGGGGCGTTGTCAGCCAATTAATGCAACATATTTTCCCGCTCCAACACATGCTCAGTAACTCGAAGACAGCCTGTCTGGCCCGGGCAGGCCATGTGGTCTGCCCGGGTCTCAGTGCAGCTTCCTGCACCTGCTCCATCAATCAAAGCCCAGGACATAACACCCCTCCCCTCCTGGTTCCGAAGGAGATACAATACTACATGCGTTCTCCCAATGTTCATTGAAACAATCAATAATATACATTATAGGTCTTTCCACTTATCACAATAATAATATTAAATGAACCCCGTTACAAGGAACATATACGACATTCCCCATACATCACATCATAGCACAAAATAAGTCAGTTCCCAAAAGACATACACAAGCTTTTCAATTGCAATAAAATACAAAAGCATTTTATGGTTGCAAAGACAGAAACTTCACGTAGTCCTTTAAGAACTTCAGTGGGCCTTTTGCTCACTCCGATTGTCTCAGAGCTGCTGCAAGCACCCGATCTGCAAGCTCGCTTGCCAGGCTCAGCAGACCGGGACTTTGAGACCCGTTCGATACGGGTGAAACCAGATCATGAAGGCTGGCCTGTTCCGGTAGATCCAAGCCTTTGTCCATTTGACTTTGGCTGGCCCGTTCCGGAAGGCCCAAACCAGAGTTCCTTGATGGGGTGGAATTCCCCGGATTGGCGTAAACAGCCGGCTGGGAGCACTGTCCTGTTGGCGCAAGGCCTGAGGTAGATGCAGCGTGAAAAGCCGATTGAATGCAATGTCCCATGGATGCAGTGCCCGAGTTAGGAGCCGTCTCATTGGCAAAACCCCCGTTTGGCGAATGCAATGTTCCACTTTCGCTGAGAGACTGAGATTCACGATCGTGATCATGGTCCTCCTCCCCCCCGAGAGCAGAGTCAGGAGTGGAAGGGTGGCTAGGTAACCTCCAACGCAGCTGGTCAATGTGCCTGCGCAGCACACGACCATCTTCCAATGCCACTTTCTTACAAAGTGGCCCGGTAACTTTTCAGACCACTGCAAGCACTCAAAGGTGCCCAGGTCCATAGTTCCATGCCCAAACCAGATCACCCACTTGCAATTGCCTCGGTGCCCTCAGCTGTGGACCTGTGATGCAACCTGATCTGGGTGTAACCTATCTAGCTTGGTGATAAGGCGGCGGAGACCCCATCAAAGCTCTGCTGGGCTCTTGCCCGTAGATGTGCATGGAGTAGTGCAGTGGCAGAGGAGGAAATCTGCCAACTTGTGATGCCAGTTTCCATGGGTGAGCCGTTTCAAGGCTTCTTTTGTAGTGTGAACCATGCGTTCCGCTTGGCCATTCAAGGCCGGATGAAAAGGTGCAGAAGTAGCATGCCTAATCATATTTACCCTCAGAAAGGACTGAAACTCCGAGGAGGTAAATTGAGGTCCGTTGTCGGAGACGAGGACATCTGGAAGCCCGTGAGCAGTGAAAATCCCCCTCAAAACCTGGATGGTCCTGGCAGTCATCATAGTGGACACTGGAACGATCTCCAGCCATTTGGAGTGACTGTCCACCACAATGAGGAAGAGCTGCCCCTGAAAGGGGCTGGCGTAGTCGATATGAACCCTCAACCAAGGAGCATGTGTGGTCTCCCATCTATGAACAGGAGCCTGTGGCATTTCGGGCCGGGACTGCTGGCAAATGTGGCACCCTTGGACCTGGGCCTCGATCTCTTTATCGAGCCCAGGCCACCAGAGGTAGCTGCGCGCGAGCGCCTTCATCCGGACTATGCCCGGATGTCCCTCATGCAAGGAAGTCAAGACCCTAGTCCTCAGTGAGGTCGGGATCACTACCCTACTGCCCACAGGACACAACTCTTAAAGGTGGATAACTCATGCTTCCTTTTCCAGAAACTCTGGAAATTAGTGCCAGGACATGTGTCAGGCCATCCTGACAGCACCCAGTTCAACACGCGTGTTAACGTGTTGTTGGTGGCTGTTTCTGCAGCAACATCCCCTGCATTGAGGGGAGACTCCGGCAAATCCTGGATAGACAGGGTGTGGTTGGCCGGTGCAGGATCCGACTCTAATAGCTGTAGAGGCAACCTACTAAGGCCGTCAGCGTGGCCCATTTCCTTACCTGGTTTGTGAACCAGGCAGTAGTCATAAGCAGAAAGAAATATTGACCATCTCAATATTCTAGGAGAGATGATTTGGGGCGTCTGTTTGTTCGTCGTGAACAACCCCAGGAGCGGCTTGTGGTCCGTGAAGACCATGAAGTGGCGGCCATACAAAAAGTCATGAAACTTCTTGATGCCAGCCACAATGGCCAAGGCCTCTCTATCTATTTGTGCGTAATTGTGCTCAGCAGTAGACAGCATCCTGGAGTAATATGCTACAGGGACTTGTGTCCCATCAGCTCTGAGATGGCTTAAGACAGCCCCAATCCCGTAAGGGGATGCATCGCAAGCTATGCTAACTGGCAACTGCTCATTGAAATGAGCCAAAACAGCATTAGAAGACAACAATGCTTTGACCTCAGCAAAACTCCTTTTGTGGACTTTTGTCCACTTCCATGGAGCCTGTTTGTCCAAGAGCCGGTGTAACGGCTCTGCCACTGCGGCCTTGTGGGGGAGAAATGAATGGTAAAAATTTAGAAGTCCAAAAAAGACTCGAAGCTCGCTCTTCACAAAATGGCCCGAAGCCTGTCAGACAGGTTTTCGACTGATTCCCCAGCGATGAGGACATCATCGAAATATGGGCATACACCCGGAATGTTACGGAGCGTTCGCTCCATCACGCTTTGGAAGATGCCAGGGGCTACGTTTATCCCAAACTGTACCCTTCGAACCTTGAAGGCTCCCCGGTGAGTCACAATAGTTTGGGCCTCTGCCATGGCGTCGTCCACCGGCAGCTGCTGATAGGCCTGAGCCAAATCTAATTTGGCGAAGATCCGACCTCCCTGTAGAGACGCCAAAATGTGGCTCACTACAGGCACCGGATAGGAGTGCTGCTGTAATGCTTTGTTTAGCATGCATTTATAGTCAGCACAAATGCGGACTTCTCCGTTGGCCTTAAGTGGCGTGACAATGGGTGTTTCCCATGGACTACTATCCACAGGTTCCAAAATGTTTTGCTGCAGCAATTTATCCAGCTCAGCATTGATCTTTTGTTTAAGAGCAAAAGGCACCCAACGAGGCTTAATCCTGATCGGTGCAATGGAGGGGTCTAACCTTAAGGCAATTGGAGGCCCCTTGTATGCCCTCAGCTCAGGGCTGAACACATCAGCAAACTCCTTGCACACCTCCGCAAGACTTGCCGATTGAAGACTGTGTAACCCAGTCACCTGAATTCCAAGCGCCTCAAACCAATCAAGTCCAATCAGACTCGTACGGTCACCATCAACCACGACAACGTCCAAAGGGCCCTCGAAATTCCTAAACTGCACCCTGAGGGTGGCTTCCCCCTTAACATGCACTCGGGAATTCTGGAAGTCAGTCAAAATAAGATTTGACAGCCTGAGCTTAACTCTTTGGCCGCTTCTGCAGCAAATCTGTTTGAGGGTTTTCTGGGAAATGACTGACAGCTCCATGTCAGAGGGGACCCCCTGCAATTTGACTTCAAGATGGAGCTTTTTTTTCAATGAGTGGTGGGCACCTGTTCTAAATACACTCCTAGTCGCGCAAAAACCCACCCTGTTCTGACTGGGGGCCCCGGTACCTTTCCGAGGCAACTCTTCCGATGGCCAATCTTTCTTGCAACCCAAACAGACGGTGGCGATGTGGTCTTGCCGGCCACACGCCCGGCAAGTGGCAGAACGAAAACGACAGTCGGTACGTTTGTGGTGGCCTCCACACCCGAAACACCGAGAGAAGGGAACTGTCTTGTCAAGGTTTTTCTCAGCTTGCCTTTGGGGCCTTCTTTCCGTTGGTTGTTGCAAATGATCGACCTTAACAGCTCCACCTGCTGCTTCTTCAGCCGTTATCTCCCCCAGCGCGTCTTGGAAGGAGACAGTTTCCTTAGCAAAAATCGTTTGCTGAAGTTCTCAGCTCCTCAGACTGCAAACTAGCCGATCTCGTAGCCGTTCTTCCAAGTCCTTAAATTCGCAAGGCCTTGCAGCTTGACGCAGAGCAGCAATGAAATCCACGGCATACTCTCCTGGACGCTGGTCCCGCTGTTCAAAAGCATGTCACCAAGCGATGACCGACAGATTCGGCTCAAAATGTTCTTTGAGCATTTTTTTAAGCTCCGTGTAAGCAATGGACTCCAAGGGTGCTGGAGCAACCAAGTTTTCAGCGATGTCAAAAGTCTCTTGACCGCAACACACAGCAACGTTGCGGCCTTCAGTCCGTCCTCCTGAACTTGGTTGACTCTGAAATAATTTTCCACCCTGACAACGTAGGAGCTCCAACGTTTAGGATGCGTGACGTCGAATTCAGAAAGATGACCGATCTTCGCCATGGTGAATTTTGGCGGCCTCTTTCAACGCCTTGTGTTGCGCAGGCTTCCAAAGGGGTTCCAGGGCAATCCTAGCCATACTCTCCTCCAGCGTCTTCGTACTGGCAGGCAAAGTGGAAGGAAGTTGGAACGCCGCACTTCTAAGCACTTGCAGGTTTTCCGTGGTGGGTCAGCCTTTGAATCTTCTGCAGCACGATCCCACCTTTGTCGCCAATGTTCTGTTTCTCGTGTTGGTAGGCATTGAACGAGGCAGAGTAACAAACAGGCACTTCTTTATTTGCAGCTAAACAGAACTCTCTACAAAATGGCTCCACCCCTTTTTATACATTCACCCTGGGGCATTGTCAGCCAATGAATGCAACGTATTTTCCCACTCCAACGCATGCTCAGTAACTCGGAGAAAGCCTGTCTGGCCCGGGCAGGCCACGTGGTCTGCCCGGGTCTCAGTGAAGCTTCCTCCACCTGCTCCGTCAATCAAAGCCCAGGACATAACAAGAACCACAAGACATGAGGCTCTGGAGCAGCTGACCACATGTTGCTGGGAGTGGTGGGTTTTTATACCTTTTGGGGCTTTTGTGTTTGGAGTTCCTGTTCCTGTGGCATGAACGTTGACCTGAGGTTCAGTGTGTCCTTTTTGGTATTGGTGGGTTAATCCTATTATGTTTCCTGTCCTTAGAGTTTGGGTGGGGGATGTAGATTTTAGGGGTCTTTGTCTTTCTAATCTCATCAGCTTCTAGCTTCCTGGCTCCAACCTTTCTGAAAGGATTATCACATCTGCATTTCTAAAAGCTGGCCTCTGCCTAGTTTCTGCTTGAGGATATTGAGAAAAACTGGGCTTGCTTTTCTGCCTTTAAGATCCTTTGGGGAAATATATTCTGCCTTTTTAATATTTCCCCCAAATTTTCCTTCTCTGGGGGGGTGACCTCGCACAGTAGATATCCCTGTGAGATATATATATATATATATATATATGTAGGTCTTTAGTTATTCGGGTTTTCTCCCGCGTAGAATTAAACGTACCTTGGCGACGTTTCGACGAAGTCACATTCGTCATCTTCAGGCTGGTGTCTTCAGCTTCGTGCTTCTAAGACTGGTGTGTGATCGCAGCTGTTTCTTCCTTTTAACTGCCAGTGGGGTTGGAGCTGATTGGGTGGGAGCTTGGCTGTGTTCTGATTGGGTGGAGGTGTGTTCTGATTGGTTAAGGAGCCTGGCTGTGCTCTGATTGGATGGGGGGTTCGCTGTGCTCTGATTGGCTGGGGGAGTGTTCTGTTTGGGTGGGGGCTTTGTTGT
>NW_015388314.1:46552-49438 GCF_001527695.2 Protobothrops mucrosquamatus
ACACTTTATAAGGGTTTCTCCCAGACTGCTGTTTTAACGCCCTGATGATGTCAGACGGGTTCTGACGAAAGCTTGGCTCAGTAAATTTTTAAACTTTTATACTTTACTTCTCTTGGTGCTCGGTTTTATTCGTTTACTATGATTCCCAAGAGTCGGATTTTTAGCGTAATTAATTCTCATATATATATATATATATATAGATATATAGATATATATATATATAGATATAGATATATAGATAGATAGATATATAGATAGATAGATAGAAAGATAGATAGATAGATAGATAGATAGATAGATAGATAGATAGATAGATAGATAGATAGATAGATAGATAGATATACATATATGACTAGTAATCAAGGTAAAAATTTGACTCGGGTATATCCATATTAAAACAATAAATAACATTGATCACCAAGAGAATGATTAAAAGCATCTAAAAGCATTTAATAAAATACAAATTAACCGAGCTTTCGTCGGGCACTCCCGACATCATCAGGGTTCAAAGAAGGTGGTTTCTGGGAGGGAACTTATATGCAGCCTCTAAGTGCCTGCATCCGGCTGCGTGAACGCGTAACCGGGCCCAGCTGCCCGTATTCCTGCACTCCAAGTACGTTTCTTCCCCCCGTGTGCAGTCCTTTGGCGTCGTCTCTCTGTTTCTTGCTGCGCACTCCTCCAACGTCAACACCGGGGGTGGGAGAACCCCCCCATCACACCCCTTGCCGGCCGCACTCTCCACGCCCCCACCTATGCGCACGGGGATATATATATATATATATATATATATATATATATCAACAGATCAACTTGCTCGAACGAGACACGGGGTATAACCTGGCGGATGCACGGGCCCTGGATTTTGTAGCGGCATTGGAACCCGCCATACAACGAATTGAGGTGGGAGATGATGTCAGAAATTCCATCAGACAATGGGTCACAGGGCTATTGATGAACCATAAGCACTGTCAAATACTGTCCAGAGAGGAGAGGGAGGAACAACTGAGGAAGGACAGTACTATCGTCATCCTACCGGCGGATAAGGGGAGGGCGACGGTAGTCATGGATAGAGCACAATATGTAGATAAAGCCCTGACGTTGCTCAGCGATATGACAGCGTATAAAGTCATCAATAAAGACCCCATGACCACACTTAAAAACTGCATCAACAAACTCCTTAACAATTTGAAGTGCTGCAAGAAGGTGGACGAAGACACTCTAAGGAGAATATGCCCGGGAGACTCAGCTATGGCCAGGTTTTACGGCCTACCAAAGATCCACAAGGAAGGAGTCCCCCTCTGCCCCATTGTCTCATTTAAAGGTACACCAACCTCGGAGCTGGCCAAATGGCTGAGTGGCCGGATCAGCCATTTGGTAGATAACAACGCGACTATGATAAGATCGGTAGAGGAGTTTCTTGAAAAAATCAGACCCCTAAGGGTGGAGGATGATGAAGTGATGGTGTCATTTGATGTCACCTCACTCTTCACCTCCATCCCACAAGACCTAGCAATCACAGTGTTGAAGGATCGCTTAAATGAAGAGGGAAAAGGATGGCACCAAGACTCCCTCCATACTGAGGATTTGGTAAAACTGATAGAATTATGCCTAAAAACATACTTTACTTTTCAAGGGACCACATACGAACAGATCAAAGGGACGCCAATGGGGTCGCCTATTTCGAGTATAATAGCGGAGGCGGTCCTACAATGGCTGGAGGCCATAGTAATGACCAAGTACCAACCTAAATTTTGGGTACGATATGTCGATGACACATTCGCGGTCATCAAGAGACGCGACAGGGTCAGCTTTATGGATACACTGAACTCGGTATACCCGGATATTGGTTTTACAGCAGAGGAGGAGAACCAGGGTTCCCTGGCCTTTTTGGATGTGCTGGTTAGCCGCCAACCTGATGGGACCTTACACACAAGAGTATACCGCAAACCAACTTATACCAACAGAACCCTCCACTATAAAAGCAACCACCCAGTGGCCCATAAAGTAAGTTGCATCAGGACATTATTTAAACGCATAGACTCACATTGTAATACAGGCAGGGCAAAAACCAAGGAAAGAAACCATCTCTTCCGGACCTGTAAGTATAATGGTTACCCAGTTGAATTTATTAGGCGTCACAGCAGACCACTCAGACCCCGGGAAGGGTTACAAACCAATAAGGTAACAACACAACCCGTACGTATCCCCCTTCCATACATTAACAATGTATCAGAGGCAACAGCCAGATTATTAGCTCCCTTTAATGTAAAAGTGGCCCATAAACTGGATCAGACTTTACGCGCCAGAATCATGCATCCCAAAGACCCGCTCCCCAACGAAGAAAAATCGTCGGTAGTGTATAGGATCAAATGCAAGGATTGTCCCTGCAACTACATTGGGGAGACATCTAAGAGGCTAAAAACCAGGGTGCATGAGCACGCACTGGCTGTCAAAAGACATGAACAACATTCGCAGGTGTGGACCCACATGGCCAATTTTGTTCACAAGTTCGATCTTGCCAATGCACAAACTTTGTCTAGGGATACCACCAAGGGAGGCCGCCTACTTAAAGAGACTTGGCTCTCTGACGAGAACTCCGAGACCGCCTTCTGCCACAGATTACCTCTCACCGGCCGATACGCTCCCACAGAGAGGGTCTCCTCAGGGTGCCGTCAACCAGACAGTGTCGATGTCAACGCTGCAAATACTGTATATTCTTGCTTTGACAATGTGCAGAACTGTCTGGTATATATATAGTTAAACCAGCAACTAGGAGAGAGGGAGGAGCATAGGGATAGCCCGGGAGAAAGAAACCGGAAGTAAATCATATCTTTCAAGTTGATTGGAAGATGTGAACCATGACCCTACAATAAGGGAGTGGCAATG
>NW_015388314.1:53554-66537 GCF_001527695.2 Protobothrops mucrosquamatus
TGGCAGGACTGGCCTAAGGGGATTTTAAATTTGGTTTTTAAATAACTTTTTAAAAAAGGAAGAAAAGGCCCATATTAATATTTCTTTTTAACTATATTTTAAATTTTGTATATTGTATTGATTGTTTTGTTTTTTAAACTGGCTGTAAGCCGCCCTGAGTCCACCAGGAGAAGGGCGGGGTATAAATGTAATAAATAAAATAAATAAATAAATAAATAAACTCCATAAACCGCCACGTAGAACTCTGCCCAGCACACCAAACGCTGAGAACATGGGATAAACAACACCATGATTCCCAATGAAAGCAATTCATTCACCCATCACAAGGTCAGAGGGATATAATAATAGAGAAAACAACCTGCTGAAGTAACAACAGATCAACAACATATCCCACAGGTGGAATAGAGAAAGGGGGACGAGAAATGCACCCCGCAGATGCCTCAGGTATACATAATCCAACCCACCCCACGAAGTTAGGAGAAGACGGGATGAAAGTAATGGCACAGCTCACTGACAACCTTGCAATGGGTACCCGCGAGCGACCGGCAGGAGAACCCCCTTTGGGAGCTTGTACACGAGCAAGAAAAGCAAGAGAGCTATCAAATAGTGGAGCAGAATCCAACTTACATCTTGCAGATGGTTTGGCGATGCAAGCGCGAGGACCACGAGTGATGGACAAGAAAAAAGAAGATCAGAGCGAACGGCAGGAAGGAGGTTCTCAAAATACCCTGGGGTACCCCCAGAGAGGGGCAATGCTCCCCAACAGAGGAGCGAGTGCAAGGACGCATCTGCCGGAGGCTTCCTGGACGAACATTCAGACCCGTTCGGTAGACCACGTTGGAAACGCCCACACGCGCGCAGGAACAACAGGGGGAAAGAGCAAGAGGACCGGGTTGGATACACAGCCTGCTAGCAGCCCTATAGGGAAAGAACAGATTTCCCCTGGGATGGAGACGAGGAGAGGGAATGAGCAAAAATGTTTAGCACAATGTGATAGTTGGAGGCACACGAGTAAAGCAACTATTGGGAGAAAGGGGGAGGAGAGAGCAGCAACTTTAAAAACCAGTGGGGTTACAGCAGATAGCCGTATGCATATGAGGAAAACAATCGGAGGGAAAAAGGGGGAGGAGGGAGCAGCAAGCCTGGAAATCAATGGGGTGGAAGCAGACAACTGGATACACACGAAGAAAGTGATCGGCGAAAAGAAGGGGGAAGAGAGAACAGCAGCTTTAGAAATTAGTGGTGTGATAGCAGACAGCGGTGTATGCACGAGGGAAGGGATTGGAGGAAGGAAAGTGGATAAGGGAACAGCAGCCTTGGAAACCACCAAGGGAACAGCAAATGCGTGCCTTTTAAGAGTAAAACAATTAGGGACATTGGATGGACCGATGACTAGGTCCAGGAGCCGTGCGCAAAGCCGGCCGGTATCATAAAAAGGAGACTCCCATTGACTTGCTTCCATGCTCTGATGATGTCGGCAGTGCTGGCCGACGAAAGCTCAGCATTTTTATTAAACAATTTCTAGTTTGATATTATCCTAGTGCTCGTATTTATTTGTTTTTTATTGCATGGCTTTACCCAGGATTCGAATTTTTAACGTAATTAGAGACATATATATATAGAGAGAGAGACATATATATAATATCAAACTAGGATTTGTTTAATAAAAATGCTGAGCTTTTTTATTAGGCGTCATATATAACTCCTCCAGAATACTTCAAACCCTTCCAACATTATTTTTATTATTGTTAGTGTTAGTGTTATTCTCAAGCAGATTAATTCCCTTTTTTGTTCTGGTCACACAATTTTCTTCTCATAGAATTTTGTATTTCTTGAGAACCCCCAGCATATATGGAAATTAATTAGTAGCTTCATTTCTCTTCTAAACTGATAAGTTAATTATTTACACAGCTATACAGAAACATGCTTCAAAATGGCTTCATGGAGGCTTCCTGAAGGAAACTTGTAAAGGTGTTTTAGGCTGAAAGGAGACATCTTTTTCTTTTCTATTCTTTTGAAATCTACCTCCTCTATGCTAATTAGGGTAAACAGTTCAAGGTTGGAACTGGCTGCCAGCCTCAAACTTTTTTATTGCTATATTACAGGGAAAAGGCAATAGAGTGTGCAACCAAGTTTTTAAATCTCACCTTATATACTCAAACACACATCAATTCTAGAGATCACCTCCAAAACTTACTAGGTCTTATGAAATGAAGCAAACTTATCTTCTCCCTTCCTTCACAATTTTGGTGAACTCTTTAAAATTTCTATGGCTCAACTGGTTAATTACTAGGCTCAGAATCTGCCAATGTTCTCTATTTTGCCTTTTAAAACTACTTTTAATACTTAATAGCAAAACAATGGGCTATAATGCAGAAGTTTTGCAAGTTAGTCTTTCCGGCTACCAAGATCACCCCAGGCTGCAGTGTAAAGGTAATGGGGTGAATGGCATTAACAAGGCTACCTTCAAAATATGTCAAAATTCAAATTTTTTTGCACATAATTAAGACTTAAGTTCTACACATACCAAGGAGTTGCTGTGATATCCACTTATCATCCCAGTAAACATTACTTGTGTGTAGTTTTCATATTAATGTGACATCAAAACAACATTCAAACAAATATCTCCATATAATGGTATGAGTTACTGTATGTACTGTACACTGTCCTACTTCTCCATTCTCAAAATACTGAAGGACCATAAAGGAAACAGGAATATGATAGAGAGAAGTACACGCGTTTTATACATTACAGTTACAAATACAAATTCTGCACAACCCAAAAAAGTATGTTGAAAATGTCAGGCATATAAGAAAATATTAACACTTTCTGAGTAATCTTATTTCTAAACATTCTTGGTCACCTAAGATTGAGTCTAGAGCAGAGATCTCCAACCTTTTGGGCGCCAGGGACCGGTTCCGTGGAGAGACTTTTTCCGTGGACTGGAGGGGGTGTGGTTTTGTGTGCTGCCTGCATCTCGCGGATGGGGTTTTTGCTTGTTTGTGTGGACCGGTTGCTGGCATGCTGTGGACCGGTACTGGTCCATGGACCAGGGGTTGGGGACCCCTGGTCTAGAGCAAATGTACTAAACAGCAACATAATAAGATGGTGGGCAACCTTCTACACTTAAAAACTATATGCATGTGAGAGAATAGCAGTAGGTGAGAAGATGATGAAAAGTGGACAGGGCCATATCACAAACAGGGTATGGTTGAGATTTTCCAATGTTTGGAGGAGGCAGTGCTTTTTTTAACTTTGTTATTTTATGTGTCAATTCTATGCTATGATTGTGATGGAGTAAATAAAACAGAAAAACAAAAATGTTTGTGTATCAGGATGTGAAAATGGCTAAAGGGAAGCACTGGTCAAAAGGACTAAAAATTATTTCTGGCAGTCACATCATCTTTGGTATCGTTCCAAAGATGAATTAACAGAACTACATTACACCAGGTTTCTGAAATTCAACTATGCCTTAGAAAGAATTGAAGATGGGCTTTCTAGTTGGAAAGGCAATAAAGTTTTAAGATGGGGTGAATCACAGCACTCAATAATGGCTGCTATGACTCATACTGTTGACATTTGTCATTTTTTCTAATGCATCTGCTTTGTCATTACCTTGAAGAGGAGTTGACTAACAATATTAGTCAACTCTTAGGTATTTGAGAGAGACAGATAGAAAGGCAAACAATGCAAATGGGGGAAGGAAAGAAAAAAATATAGTGGAGATGAAAGATTAATTATACACATGAACCAGCAAGGTGGTGATAAATTAAAAGTGATCCTTGTCAAATTAGTGTCGAGGAAGAACCTGTTAATTCAGCATATGGGGAACACATGTAGCCAAATATCAGTGAGGTGAGATTTGAATGATAAGTGATGCCAGTAAAGGGGAATCCCAGCTTGCTGAGATGAGAGGCTACAAAAAGGCTATGAACGAGTCAGAACAGATTTTGTACAAACAACTTTAGGGAATTTCTTTACCCAGGCAAGCCAGATGAATATAATCCCTTGATGTTGTACACTAGCCTCTTTGTAGTAAGAGGCCACAAAGTAAAGGGATACACCCTGTAATGTATTGTGTTAAATTTATGGAACAGTTGCAGAGGTCCGTGCAAGGACCGTTAGCAGACCACGTGGCCTGCTAGCCAGACTTGCTGTCTGCAAGGTTGATTAGTATGCATTTGAGCAGGAGAATACGGTGCATTCATTGGCTGATGCCACCCAAAGCTGAATGTATAAATAGGGGTGGCGCCATGTTTGTTAGTTTCTGTTTTGACCTGCAATAAAGAAGTACTTGTGTTATACTGCTGCCACTTCAATGCTAACCCAAGCAGAAAACAGAACATTGGCGACAAGGATGGGATCGTGCTGCTGCAATTCGACAAGTTGAGTCACTACGGGGAACGGCAGTCCAACCCACACTCACTATCCTGCCAGTACGAAAACGCTGGAGGAGAGTGCTTCAAGGAACCGCCCTGGAACTCCTTCGAAAGCCTGCGTAGCATGAGGCATTGAAAAGGCCACCAAAGACTCACCATGACAAAGATAGGTCGACTCTCAGAATTCGACGTAGCTCATCCAGAGAGGTGAAGCTCCTACGTCACGAGGGTTGAGAACTACCTGCGAGTCAACCAAGTTCGGGAAGACGGATTGAAGGCCGCAACGCTGCTGTCTGTTTGCTGTCAAGCAACATTCGACATCGCAGAGAACTTGGTTGCACCGGCGCCGCTTGAGTCCATTGCATACGCAGAACTAAAAAAAATGCTCAAGGAACATTTTGAGCCGAAGCTTTCGTTCATCGCTTGGCGACACGCTTTTGAACAGCGAGACCAGCGTCCTGGCGAATCCGCCGCCGACTTTATAGCTGCTCTTCGCCAAGCTGCACGGCCATGCGAATTCAAGGACCTTGAAGAACGGCTACGGGATCGTTTAGTGTGTGGTCTGAGGAGCCGAGAACTTCAACAGATCTTTGCTAAAGAGACTGTCTCTTTTCAAGACGCGTTGAGGGAGATAACGGCCGAAGTAGCAGCCGGCGGAGCTGTTAAGGCCTTGCGGCTCTCCAAGAACCCTCCTTGCTCAGACACCATCCACCAAGAGGACGGCGAGAGGGTTGAAGACTCCGAATCAGACCACGAAGTCGATCGGTTACAGCAACCTCCAGAAAGAAGGCCTCAACGGCAACCTGACAAGGCAGTTCCCTTCTCTCGGTGTTTCAGGTGTGGAGGCCACCACAAACGGGCCAACTGCCGGTTCCACACTGCAACTTGCTGGGCGTGTGACAAGCAAGGCCACATCGCCGCTGTTTGTTTGGGTCGCAGAAAAGAACATTCATCGGAAGAGTTGCCTTGGAAAGGTACCGGGGTTCCCAGTCAGAACAGGGTGGGTTTTTGCACGAGTAGGAGGAGTGTATTTAGGACAGGTGCCCATCGCCCACTCAAGAAGAATCTACACCTCGAAGTCAAGTTGCAAGGGGTTCTGTCCGACATGGAGTTGGACACGGGTTCAGCTCTATCAATAATTGTGATGACCCAGGGCCCCGAACGGAGGCAAAGCAATTAGCTGGTCAGAACAATTGTCTTTACATGCATCAAAGAAGATTCTGGCACTTGTCAATAAGTCTCGTGTTATTCTTCCCCAAAAGGTAATGTCTGTATGTCCCTCCATATGTCCAGATTTAAAGTTGTTGGTAAAGCTTTACTGTATTGACAGGAGCATAACAAGTGATCCTATTCTCCCTTCGCAAGTGGAATACGTAGTCTTGTTATAAACACAACTCTCTTTTGTTCCTTAAAGTATTGGGCCCATGGTCCTTCCTTCTACCAAAGAAGGTACGAGGGAAACAACAGTAGCAGAATAAAAATATTGCAATACATAGTCCAGGTTCTAGGAACACGATTTCCACGGTACTCCAATCCATTGAGGTTTTTCTCCTACTTAGATGGAAACAATTCAACAGGTGAGGCAGGTTGAAATTTCATTTTCATGCCGTCCAGCTGCAGAGCTTGTCACTGGAGAGGGAATGATAAGACTTTCCATGGACTCACACTTTGATTCCTTCACTCTCGCTGCAGTTGAGATCAGGAGGATTTGGCATGGTTGGGACCACTCAAGACTGGTATTTCTAGGTGACAGTTCTTTTCACCTGAACCCACTCTCCAGGAACAACAATGGCTAGAGACAGGTGGTAGGGCAGCCTGGGCCTGTACTGAGATAGAAGACAAAACCTGCACCAGATTATGCAAATACTAAGTAACTTTCTTCTCTTCTTCATTGACATTCTTAAACCTTCATGTAACAAAAGCCTCCCATACATCATTTTAAAGGGACAAAGACAGCTTTCCAGTTGAGGCCTATACTGAAATGGCCTCACTACTAAATGTTGTAGAGCTTTTTATTTACTCATTTACATAAATACAACTTTCTTGTTTTTTTTATTAAAAAAGTATCAACCATCCCTTACGCCCCCTTTAGTGGCTGCTTCTGTGTCCTAGCTATTGCTTTTCTTTCTTTCTTTCTTTCTTTCTTTCTTTCTTTCTTTCTTTCTTTCTTTCTTTCTTTCCAACATCCATCTCCCATCTTGCAACATCCACTTCCCACTTTCCTCTACTTTCCATTTTTCTCTCTTTCCATCACATATTTGAGCTGACCACATTACAAGTCTGTGCAAACCAACTTAAAAGCAACTTTCCTGCTTCTTCCTTCTATTATCCATTCCTTCCCTTCCCTTCCACCACTTACTAACTTCTTTCTTTTCTTCTTCCACAAGTACATCTTCTATCAACTTTACATGAGCCAACTCTTTCCCTTTACTATTAATCAATCCTCTTCTTTTCTCTTCTCCAAAAGTATCCAAGACTCCATAAAGCATTCTTGGAGTCAGTATATATATTCTCCTTGTCCCTTATTAACAACCTCAGAGCCTGCCATAAGGCATAAAGTCATCTATGAACAAGTGTTTACCTCCTGTCAGCTTTCTGATTTAAAATTACCCACACTTGATAAAAAATGCTAACCACCAAGACTTCCCAAATGTCAATTTTAGACAAAAATGCCACTGGCTGCCTCTTTTCCCCCACTTCTGGGTCAACCCCCCCCAAGCCATTCATTTGTCCATATTTACAAACAAATTACCTAGTGAAGAGCCAACAAAGGAGCGCTCACAAAACTCTGCTTGCATTTGTTAACATAAGCTCTTTTCCTAACAGTTTTGCATACAAATCTTTAGTCAGAACAACATAGCTATTTATAATCCCCAAACTTTTAAAAGAATAAAACAAAAAAAGCAACTTCACAAAATAAATAAATAAATAAATAAACAAGCTTAATGAGATATTCTGAGTTACTGAAATAAGGCACTAGGCTATTGCAAAAGCTAAAGTTTTGTATCAAACCCTAGCATCAATTCTTTGCTTTTAATATATAGTTAGTCAAATTCCAATTTAATCAGATTCCATTCAGATGGAAAAAAATTTCCATTAAGTAGGTTAAAACATTTACAAATCTAAGCAAAACAATTCAGAGTCATTTCTTTTGGTTGATGGATATATAGGTGTATTCAAGTTCTCATGTTTCATTTGTTTTTTAAAAAAATAACCTTATTTCTTGTTCAACTAAAACTTCCTTTGTTCGACAACTACTGCCTCCTCTTTCCAGGAAAAAAATTGCAAGCTGAAACTGCAAAAGTGGGCATTAAATTTCACATCCACCCCATAGTTAAAAATAGCAGCTCCCCCTCCCCTTTTCTGTCTCTCTCGCTCTTAAGGTAGCACAGCCAGTGAAAAAGGAGACAGGAGAAAGAATTTTTTTTTTTACAAAAATCTCACCACTAAGAAAATAGTTTTCTCTCCTTCACATGCATTTTCCATGAATTCTCTCATAACAACAACAAAAACAACGAAATCTGCAATTTACTGTTTCTTCCACAGCCTGGGACTGGGGGTTTGAGGGCTGACACACAGACATTTACATATCAGCAAATTAACTCATTCACTTCCATTTTAACTGCTTGCATAAACAATTTCACATACAGATATTTCATTTCATACTTTCTCCAGGCAAACAATTTATTTTTAAATAAGGCCTTTTTGTTTGTTGTTATCAGAGAGGGTTTTGACCCTTTTCCAAGTCTTGGAAATAACACAGAACAACACAGACAGACATATATACACAGATATTATTAAGACAACTTTTTTTTAGACATGTGGCTTGTCCTCCAAGAAGTGAGAAAAATCATGAGGTGATTCCAACCAAACATGTGATTTTTATAGGGCCCTTTAACCATCTCCTATTTTTCTCACCATTCCAAGTCCAAGCTTAATGTTCTGGATGGCCAAATATGTAAAAAAAAACCACAGACATCAATTTGGGGTTTGAGGCCCAAACAGGCCTCCCTTTCAATTAAAAGGGAGGGGAACATTTATGGTTGCTTCCAATTTTTTTCCAGCAACTTCAAACAACCATGGGGAAGAACTAAAAGGAATATTGAACCTGGGGCCTTTTGCAGGTGTGAAGGGGGAGGGGAAAACTAGCAGCCTCCTCTCCTCACATCTGACAATAGGGATAATTTCCAAGGACAGTAAATGGGGCCATTGTCTAACAAAAGGGAATTAAATACTCCAAAGAGCCAGATTAAAGGAAAAAGAGAAAAAAACTTGCTTTCAGTTCTTTGAATTTTTCTTTTCTTTTCTTTTCTTCCGTGGCTTTAGTTGTTATCAGATAAACAAGCCAAATGGAGGTTTACAAAGTTTTTCAACGTTGCCTTCTTGAAGATTATTTTTACTGCCACACATCAACACAAAGCACCACCAGACGTTGTCTGACAGGGTTAAACTTAATAGCCACTTGAGGTTTCAAAACATCCCAATTTTTCAAAACACATGACAAAGGAGTACATCTTAGCTTAATTTCCTTCTCTAAATTACTCTGACGATTCCCCATTCCTGTATTACAAGACACTTTCTTGGCCCCTTCATGTAAAGGCTGGTCAGGGAGATCAACCCCATGTCTTATTCCAGGATTACAAAAACTTCTCTACTCACCAAGGCACCTGTTGTAATTTCTCCCATCAGTGGAGAAGAATGAAACCTTGTTGAATTCAGGCGTTCAGGTTCCTTGGACACGGATCCTACCGCCACTGCCGAAGCGCAGAAGTCTTCCAGGTCAAACACCTAGGAGCACTCTAAGACTCATGCTTCAGTCACCATCAGTTTTGTCCTGTCAAGAATCGAAGGCTCGCCAGGACCTTAACAAGGGTCTCTGGACGTGGGGGCTGTTGTGGTTTCTGCCCTTTTGAGCAAGCTCCACGTTGGGCGCCAGGTTGTAAGGTTCTCCTCTTAACCTCACAAATTTCCCTGCGCTACTCAGGAATTTTGAAGAGCCAAAGAAACTCCTGAGCCGAGGTTTCAGCAAGAAAACGACTTTTATTTGGATCAAAACAGAGTTGGGTGTCCTCCTCCCTCTTCGTGGCTGCTTAGAGAGATAAAGGCACACACAGGAGAGCTTTCTGCAACCTTTTATACTTTTTTTCAGAACAAAGAGATTCAATTCTCTGTACCAGGAGTAAAGAAGCACAGAAAAACAAATTCCAAGGGGATGACTCATACACATCAATCCAGGCTAGCTCACCTTCCCCCTCCCTATTTCCTGGATCATGAATCTCACCTATATATATATTGATTACAAAGTATCGCTACTAATATCAATATAAAGTGGTTACAAAATAACTCTACTAATATCAAGCTTAAGCATAATAAAATCATAAGCACAATAAAGTCCCTTCAACATTAGATGAGATCTGTTACTTCAAAGAATGGTCTACATCAAGGGTGTCAAACTGCTGGCCCGCAGACCGGATGTGTCACGCCAAAACCACGCCCACCCCATTGCCGGCAATGGGAAAAAGTCATGATACGTCGCAACATGTCACGAGTTTGACACCTGTGGTCTACATGTTCAGTTCTATTTCTTGGCAGCTATAGCTGTGATAAATAGGGATGTGCTAGTGTACTTGTCCAATGTATGCTCCTTTTCCTATGCACATTTCCCAATTTATAGCTGGCCCTGCTTCCCCCCCCCCCCATGACTGCATATAAGAAATAAAATTATTAAAGGTTCTGTGGTGTCCACAGGCAAAGGCAAGGCCACGGCAGAAGAGACACAATCCGAAGTTCAAGGCAAGAACACACAACAAGGAAACAAACATGTTGTTTTCCCAAAGGTGCTTTTTCAAAAGGCATCTGGACTTTCTTGTTTTTCTTTGAAGATGTTTCGCTTCTCATCCAAGAAGCTTCTTCAGCTCTGACTGGATGGTGGGGAATGGAAGGATTTATATTCCTTGCAGACAGCTGGTCATTTGCATTCTTTTAGCGCAGGCATGTCAAACTGCCAGCCCGCGGGCTGGATGCGTCACAACAAAACCACGCCTACCCCATTGCTGGCAATGGGGAAAAAGTCACAATACGTCATGCGATGTTACATGACGTCGCGAGTTTGACATGCCTGTTTTAGCGAGTAATTGATGCCACCTGGAGGATTATCTGTGTCATCAGGGTCACCTGAGTAATGCAAATGGGTATGGAGCCTTCTTGGAACTGCTCAAAGGACTGTGTTGTAGACTGGAGATAGATGATGTCGTATCCCTCCCCTCTGTTGAGAGAGGGCTGTTCAGTTAGATGGCCTCTTTGACCCCTCTTTCAAACCAGCAGTCCTCACTGTCCAAAATGTGGACTTTGCTGTCTTCAAAAGAGTGGCCTTTGTCTTTTAAATGCAGATGGACTGCTGAATCTTGTCCTGATGGGTTTGTTCTCCTATGTTGTGCAATGCATTTATGAAGTGGTTGTTTTGTTTCCCCAATGTACAGATCTGCACATGTCTCGCTTCATTGTACTGCATATACCACGTTGCTCAGTTTGTGTCTGGGTGTGTTATCCTTGGGGTGGACAAGCTTCTGCCTTAGTGTATTCTTGGGTTTAAAGTGTGGACGTATGTTGTATTGGCTGAAGATTCTCCTGAGCTTTTCAGATATTCCTGCAACATATGGAATGACAACATTGCTTCGTTTATTGTTCTCTTCTTTGTCTGTTGTGGAGGAGCTGCTATTGGGTCTTTTTTGGGATTTGATGAAGGCCCACTTGGGATAGCCACAAGTTCCGATGGCTTCCTTGATGTGTTTTAGTTCTTTTTCTTTCCCATCTTTGCTGGTAGGCAGGTCTTCAGCTCGGTGGTGTAGGGTTCTGATAACTCCCATTTTGGGCTCCAGTAGGTGGTGAGAATCAAAATGTAAATATTGATCTGTGTGGGTGGTTTTTTTTTTTTTTAACAAATTTTTATTAATTTTTCAATTAAAAACAAAAACATAGATCTTTTATCACAATATCAAACGAAGAAAATAACACTAATCACTACATTCACGGACGTGTCCGGTGTCCCCCCAACCGCACCACCCTATTCCACTTACCACACCTTCCTCCTCCCAACCTACCACCACTCCTCCTTCCTCCCTCTTTCCTACATCCCGTCCTCACTCAACCATCCCGTCTTGTGCAGTTGGGGGTTCACCGGACACCTCCTTAAAAATAAATAAATATACATATATGTACAGTTTATAGTATTAAAAATTCGACTCTTGGGAGTATTCATAATTTAAAAAGGTCGAACACCAAGAGTAAAAAGTACAAAAGTGTTAAAATTTATTGGGCCAAGCTTTCGCCGGAAACGTCCGGCATCATCAGGGCCATGATACAGCAATATGGGAGGAGTCTTATATAGCATTGGAGTCTGCAGTCTGCATCCGGTACCGTGATCTTGTCATTGGACCCAGGTGATTTGATGAAGTCGTGGGCAAAACATCTAGCCTCGTGTGCAATATTCCTCTGGAGTGTCTGCCTAAGTTGTTGCAGGATCCAGTCCTTTCTGACTCAGGGGAAAGAGTGCTCTTACAGTTCTTGTCCGTTTGGTCTTTGAATTTGTTTTTGTTTGTCCGTGGGCCGGCACTTCGAGGTGTTATGTTGGTTTGTAGGCAAGTTCCTGGTGAGGTCTGGTCGAGCTCCAATGCTCTGCCCAAGTCCTCAGCATTTGTTTTATCTATATTGTATTGAATGTTTCCACCTCCTTTCTTTCGCTCCGTATCTCCTCCTTTGTGTAATGGGTTTTACATGCTGTAATCCTTCTGCTCCGGCCCCGCTCTGGGCACTCTTTGTTAATTATAGGGCCATTAATTGCCTGATCTTCATCAGTTCTGGAGCAGAGTTTGGAGCGAGACCCGGTATTTCTACCCCTTTGCCGTGCGTCCATGTCTTTCCCTGCACGAATGGAGACACGCCACGCCGCAGTCAATTCCTCTGCGCTTCGTGCCTTACTCTTCTCATTGGCCCTCCCCAAGGTTTGACAACCAGCTGTTTTAACGTTAGTATGCTGGTCCGGGCCAGATTCAATACGGCCACTGCATCCACGGACCTGTACCAAGTTCTTTACGTCCATGGGGTCACGCTCCTCTCCTTGGTTAGGTCTGGCCGGAGAGCGAGGTCTTTTGAGTTCTTCGGTAGCAGCGGTTCGTGGGGGGGAAGAAGAGAGGAGGGCTGGCATGGCGTTGTTCATACTAATCTGTTGCTTTTTTGTGCGGGATCTAGTTGTCATGTGATGACCGTCCCTTTTATCCAGGAGGGCTTTTACAGGGAGATGATGTGTCGTATTGGGGTGGTGATCTAGATGGTGGGGGTGTGGCAGCTCCTCCTCCGCCGGGTGTTGCGGTGCGACCGTTGCCTGATGGTCTTTGGTGGATTGGAGTTGTTGTGCTCTCTTATGTGAGGCACGGTTGTTATACCATGTTCTCAGGGTTTGTTGGACCGGACACATGTCAATGTGTCTGTTGACAGATTCCTCTCCCGTATACCATGCTTCTTTTAGAAGCCTGCCCCTTTTGGTGGTGTCATTGGCTAGGACTTGGATCTGTTTCCAGTCAAATTGGTGGCCACTCTCTGCCATAT
>NW_015388314.1:66852-68989 GCF_001527695.2 Protobothrops mucrosquamatus
CTTGTCTCCTGCACTCTAGAGTCCACTGTGCTGCAATGTGTGCGGATACGCCCAAACAGCGTTCTGACACAACCAATCTTATGGGCAATGGGATGATTACTTTCATAGTGGAGGATGCGGTCGGTGTGGGTGGGTTTGCGATAGACCCTGGTGCTCAAGGCACCATCAGGTGACCGCTGGATGAGAACATCCAGGAAAGCTATCGCACCCCGGACCTCATCCTCCACCGTGAACTTAATGTCGGTATAAACCGAGTTAAGTATGTCCATAAAACTGGTTCTGTCACTCCGCTTGACGACCACGAATGTGTCGTCAACATACCGTGCCCAAAAACTGGGTCGGTATCGGGCCATAGCCACACGCTCCAACTGCTGGAGGACTACCTCTGCAATGACGCTGGATATAGGGGAGCCCATAGGTGTGCCCTTTATTTGTTCGTATATTTTCCCCCGGAAGGTGAAGAATGTTGTCAGACAGAACTCCGTTAAACTCAAAAGGTCTTCTACCCGCAGCGTGTCATTATGTTGGTTATGTTCCCGCATCCTCAGTTGCTCCTCAAGAACTTCCAATGCAAGATTGCATGGTATAGATGTAAAGAGGGAGGTGACGTCGAAGGAGACCATCACCTCATCCTCTTTAATCCTAAGGGTCTGGATTCTCTCCAGAAATTCACCTGAGGATTTGACAATAGTGGGGTTATCTTCCACTAGGTAGGCAAGGCGCTCACTAACCCACTTAGCTAATCCTGCAATAGGAGTGCCCCTAAAGGAAACGATGGGGTGAAGTGGGGCGCCCTCCTTATGGATCTTGGGAAGTCCATAGAACCTAGGGAGGGCGGCATCTTTGGGTCTCATCTTTTTAACGGTGTTATCGTCAATTCTACCTAGGTGTCTGAGTTTATTAAGGAGCTTATTGATCTTATTAGTCATCTGCGTCCTGGGGTCTTTATCGACTACCCTGTACGCTCTAACATCTTCCAGGAGGGAAAGGGCCTTGGACTCATACTCAGTCCTGTCCAGTATTACCGTGGCCCTACCTTTGTCAGCTGGAAGAACAATGATGGAGCTGTTTCTTTTAAGCTGATTGAGGGCCACCCATTCCTCCCTGGACAGGGTCTCATGGTGTCTATGTTGTATGAGTAAGCCAGCTACCTGTTGTTTGACATTATTTCTGGCTTCCTCCCTCATATCCCCATCATGCATGGCGGGCTCTAAAGCCGCTATAAAGTCCAGCAGTTGTGCGTCCATGAGGTTGTGGCCCGTGTCACGTTGCAGCAGAGTGAGCTGAGAGTGAGTTAGTACTGAGGATGACAAGTTATGCACAAGTCTACCGGTGAGCCTCCCATTATTAGGTCCCCGTAAGGCATCTACCTTACCATTCAGGCGTGTGGTGGTTAAGCGGTCGACCTCCTTCTTGGTTATATGGATATATTGCTCGAGCGTTTGGAAATGCAGCTCTGATAGTTCCAAGTTGCAGCGCTGTCTGTGTCGGTAGATTCCCACGCTCAAGGTTTCTGCTCTTCTATGCTGGTCATTTATTAAGGCACGGAGAGTATGATGTTGATATCGTTTGAGGGCTTGCCGACATTCTGCCGAGTCCAATGCAGGCTTCTTCTCTAAAGATCTAGGTATCAAGCCTTCCCTCATGCAAGTATGGAGGAAGGCTAGTTTCCGGAAGCAGGCTGAGACGCGATGTTCAAGCTTCTCCCATTTTCTTGCTGAGAGCAAAACTGCTC
Source organism: Protobothrops mucrosquamatus (assembly GCF_001527695.2). Classification (NCBI taxonomy): domain Eukaryota; kingdom Metazoa; phylum Chordata; class Lepidosauria; order Squamata; family Viperidae; genus Protobothrops; species Protobothrops mucrosquamatus. The sequence goes on from NW_015388314.1 coordinate 68,588, forward strand.
TACGGTAATGACAGTTTATAGTATTAAAAATTTGACTCTTGGGAGTATTCATAATTAAAAAAGGTCGAACACCAAGAGTAAAAAGTACAAAAGTGTTAAAATTTATTGGGCCAAATAAATTCAAAAACCAAATGGACAAGTACTGTAAGAGCACTCTTTCCCCTGAGTCAGAAAGGACTGGATCCTGCAACAACTTAGGCAGACACTCCAGAGGAATATTGCACACGAGGCTAGATGTTTTGCCCACGACTTCATCAAATCACCTGGGTCCAATGACACGATCACGGTACCGGATGCAGACTGCAGACTCCAATGCTATATAAGACTCCTCCCATATTGCTGTATCATGGCCCTGATGATGCCGGACGTTTCCGGCGAAAGCTTGGCCCAATAAATTTTAAC
>NW_015388314.1:72213-76055 GCF_001527695.2 Protobothrops mucrosquamatus
ATTTAGGATTAAATAAATACTTTTGGTCTTTTAATATAATGTGTGTCTCTTGTAAACATATAATATCATTCTTATGCTGCTTCAAATAGTAAAATATTTTTCTCCTTTTTTGTGGTGAATTCAATCCATTAACATTTAAAGTTATTAATTTAGCCATCCTTAGGCTTTTGGAGCTTCTGAATCATCCCTTGCAGATCCAGCATAGCAGATCTTTTAGGTCTGGCCCCACCCACTGGCTCCGAAGTAGTTGAACATGTTTGGGGCATAGCCTCTTTCTGTTGCTCTCTTTCCTTACGCTTGTGTGCCGCACGTGTCATTCTCTGGTCTTTTGGGTCCTGTTTTGCCTCCAACATTTGTAAATTCTGAAAATCTCCAGTAGATAGCGACATAGCTCCAGGCAAATCCACAATCAGTTGTTCCACTCCTTCTTCTGTTCCTTTAACTGGTGATGTAGAAGATGAGTCAGCTTTCAGAACCGTTAGATAAAAGTGCTTTGCCTTCTGTACTGTATTGAGTCTATAACGGTTCCCAGCAAATGTAAAGGCCATTCCAACTGGTATTTGGGTGGGTTTTTGGTAAACTTCAATGTTAAGGCTACTGTCTTCCTTAATGTGAACTGCAGTCCAGGAAGGCTAGACTATTTTCCTTAACATCTTCCCGCGTGAATTTGATGTATCTTTCCACAGAGTTGATATGTTTGATGAATGCTTCCAATTCCTGTGTTTTGATCTTGACCCAAGTATCATCCACATACCTGTACCAGTGAGTGGGTGGAATTCCTGTGAAGGAGTTTAGGGCTTTGGTTTCTACCTCTTCCATGTAGAGATTGGCCACAATGGGGGACACAGGTGAACCCATGCACAGCTGTGTTTTTGTCTGTAGAAACCTTCAGTGTATTTAAAATAGGTAGTGGTCAGGAAGAGGTCCAGCATGGCACATATGTGGTCTGGGCTGAGGTTGGTTCTGTCACCTAAGGTGCTGTATTGTAGCAGTCGTTTCTTCACTACTGTGACAGGTTCAGTTGTTGGAATGCAGGTGAAGAGGGAAACCATGGTTTCATGTGGGTCCAGTTTATTTTTCAAACCTTGCTGGCAAAGTCCTGTAAATTGTTGATGTGATGGGTGGTGTTGCCAACTAGAGGAGCTAATACAGTAAGGTGGTTAGGTGCTTTGCAATGTTGTATATGACAGAGTTGATGCTGCTGACAATTGGTCTGAGTGGAGTTCCCTCTGTGGATTTTTGGGAGTCCATATATGCGTGGCGTGGCTTCCCCAGGGTAAAGACGGTAGTATTGTGACTTGTCAATGGCATTGTCCTTCAGTAGTTGTTGCAAGAAATCAATGACCTTTTTCTTGTAACTGCTGGTGGGATCTCTCTTCAGAGTCTCATACATAGCAGTGTCCTTCAGAAGACTGTTCACCTTGGCCTTGTAGTCAGCTGTGTTCAGGATGACTGTGCATCTTCGTTTATCAGCCAGCAGGATGGTGATGTTTGGGTCTCTTCCTAGGGATGTCACTGCTCTCCTTTCATGAATTGTGAGGATGGAAGGGGGTGTTTTGGCACTGGTGGGGGCTGCAGATACCTTTATCCTTAATTGTTCTGCCAGTTTATTGTTCCTGATGGCTGACTCTGTGGCTGTGAGGAGATCTACAATTGGTAGCTGTTCTGGTATTACTGCAAAATTCAGTCCGTTGGCTAAACAGTATTTTAATAATAATAATAATAAAGTTGGAAGGGAACTTGGAGGTCATCTAGTCCAACCCCCTGCTCAGGCAGGAAACCCTATACCATTTCAGACAAATGGCTGTCCAGTCTCTTCTTAAAAACTTCCAGTGTTGGAGCATTCACAGCTTCTGGAGGCAGGTTGTTCCACTGATTAATTGTTCTGACTGTCAGAAAATTTATCCTTAGTTCTAGGTTGCTTCTCTCCTTGATTAGTTTCCATCCATTGCTTCTTGTCCTGCCCTCAGGTGCTTTGGGGAATAGCTGGACTCCCTCTTCTTTGTGGCAACCCCTGAGATATTGGAACATGGCTATCATGTCCCCCTTCGTCCTTCTCTTCATTAGACTAGACATACCCAATTCCAGCAACCGTTCCTTATGTTTTAGCCTCCAGTGCCCTGATCATCTTTGTTGCTCTTCTCTGTACTCTTTCTAGAATCTCAATATCTTTTTTACATCGTGGTGACCAAAACTGGATGCAGTATTCCAAGTGTGGCCTTACCAAGGCATTGTAAAGTGGTATTAACACTTCACGTGAACTTGTTTCTATTCCTCTGTTAATGCAGCCTAGCACTGTGTTGGCTTTTCTGTTTGGGTAAGCTCTCTGTCAGACAGATTTCTCACCCATCAGTCAGTTTTCTGAGACATGTCACTGTCCATCTGGGTTGGTTCTCTGCTCTTGTTGTGTTGTGCTAGTTGTGACTTCTTTGTAAATTCTGTGACCTGTTCCAATACTTCTGCTGGTAGAAATGATTTCAGCTCTTGGACTTTGTGTTCCACTCTCTTTCAAAACCTTAGTTGTAAAATTAATCTGTCTTATTTTTTCATTGAGAAGTTGGAGCTGTGCTTTCTGCAGGATGTTTTCTGCCCTGTGTCCCTTCACTGTTGAACACAGGCACATGCTGTTGGGGATGAGTCTGTGTTGTCTGCATCTCAAACTGAAGCACAAATGGTTCCTGTAGTCTGCAATTTTTCTCAAAAACCGTTCATACTCCCGCACCATTCGAGGATGTTCATCCCAAAGTGCATAGCTAAATGTCTATGGAAATTCTCAGTCATCACAGCTCCACAACATAGCTCCACAACACAGTCCTTTCAGCAGTTCCAAGAAGGCTCCACACCCATTGGCACTACTCAGGTGACCCTGAGGACACAGACAAACCTCCAAGTGGCATCAACAACTTGCTAAAAGAATGCAAATGACCAGCTGTCTGCAAGGAATATAAATCCTTCCATTCCCCACTATCCAGTCAGAGTTGAAGAAGCTTCTTGGATGAGAAGCAAAACATCTTCAAAGAAAAACAAAGTCCAGTTGCTTCTTGAAAAAGCACCTTTGGGACAACCATGACCTGGATGACTGAGAATCTCCATAGACAAACATGTTGTTCCTAGCATCATTTCACTCCCCTTGCTGAGCTAAATAACTGCTTTCTGGTGCAGCTCATCAAAAGGTGTGAGGCTACCTCCTCATGAGTAGCCTGGCTGACCTTCTTTGTGCATGCCTCCTCTCAGCCGTAAGTGCTCTTGGATCTGGAGGAGGAGGAGGCAGTTCTTCATTTCCACTGACCAGCTGCAGCTGTGTGCCTTCTCCACTCAGGCCTCTAGGCTTCCCAACTGCAGCTGAGCTTTTCCTGTATCTAGCTCAGCCAGCTGCTTGTTTGGTTGCTTCCCTGTGCTCGGCCCCTCCACTCCTGGCTCGTAGCCTTCGACTGCCAGCTCATCCTCCTCTGAACTAGCATTTGGAGAGGTGTCTGGGGATGTGTCTGAGGGAGTCATCACAGGTTACTTTGAAGCTATAATGCATCTTCTTAGATGAGTTTGCAGGTACATCTGTACAGTTTAGAGATGTGACCTTCTGTTGTGATTCTGTTCTATCCTAGCCTATTGCCGTCCTTGTTAGAGGCACAAGGACCAAACCCCTACTGATACAATAGGCTGGAGACTTTAAAACAAAACAAAATCCCTTTTATTTGGGTGACAAACCTGTCAATAAGTCCAAAACACAAACAGCAAAACTCAAGTCCAAAGGAAGGAAATAGTCCACAGGAACACGTTGCAAACAAGACGAACAGACCAGGATTCCAAGAAGCACTTTGCAAACGGTTGCCTTCAGCAACCAG
>NW_015388314.1:78485-81063 GCF_001527695.2 Protobothrops mucrosquamatus
AGGTGTATACTATAGGCCACCCAACCAAACAGAGGAAATAGATGAACTTTTTGCTAGTCAGCTAACTAAGGTATGTAGGAAGCACATCACAATAGTAATGGGGGACTTTAATTACCCTGACATCAACTGGGAGACAAACTCTGCACCAAGTGGAAGATCAAACAGATTCCTGACAAACCTAGCAGACAACTTTGTCTCCAAAAAAGTAGAGAAGGGAACTAGGGGATTAGCCATATTGGATCTAATCCTCACTAACAGAGATGAAATGATAGAAGGTGTTGAAGCCACAGGAAACCTGGGGGGAGTGATCATGCAATATTGGAATTCAACATTCTGGAAGCACAAGCAATAGAACATAGTCAAACTAGAGTCTTGGATTTTAAGAGAGTTAATTTCAATAAACTTAGAGAGAGCTTGGGAACGATTCCATGGATGAGAATCCTCAAGGGGAAAACAACTCAAGAAGCTTGGGAAATTTTGAAAAATGAGATAATAAAAGCCCAGTTTAGCACAATACCAACAAACAAGAAAAACAACAGCTCTCAAAAGAAACCAGCATGGCTGCATAAAGAACACTCTGATAAATTGAAAGATAAAAAGGACAAGTATAAAAAGTGGAAAGAGGGGCACATAACTAAAGCAGAATATCAGCAAATAGTCCGAGCCTGCAAAGATGAAGTGAGGAAAGCTAAGGCTCAAAATGAACTAAGGCTTGTGACCAAACTCAAATATAACAAAAAAAGCTTCTTTGAACATGTAAAAAACAAGAAAAAAGTGAAAGAAATGATTGGTCCATTAGTGGGGGAGAGTGGAAAGAAGATGACAAGCTACAGGGAGAAAGCAGAGCTATTTAACTCAGCGGTTCTCAACCTGTGGGTCGCGACCCCTTTGGGGGTCGAACGACCCTTTCACAGGGGTCGCCTAAGACCATCGGAAAACACATATTTCCGATGGTCTTAGGAAATGAGACACCGCTCCTCTATCTCCTTGCCCTCCTCTTCCTCCTCCCCTTCTTCCTACTGCTGCCCCGCAGGCGGCTTGGGCGGGCGCCAGGACAAGAGGGGTGCCTGGGGGGGAGCAGCCGGGCTGGCAGAGGGGCTTGCAGGGGCCACCCGGCACCAGCCCCCACCGCGGCTCCATCGGATGGGCAGAGGGCGAGGCCGGGTAGCGCGGAGTCCCGGCTGGAGCGGCAGCAGCAGTTTCCTCGCCCTCCTCCTCTCCTTCTTCCTCCTGGTGCCCCTCGGGCACCTCGGGCGAGCGCCGGGGCAAGAGGGGTACCTGGGGGGGAGCAGCCGGGCTGGCGGAGGGGCTGGCAGGGGCCGCAAGGCACCAGCCCCCACCGCGGCTCCGTCAGATGGACGGAGGGCGAGGCCGGGCAGCGTGTTCCGGCTGGGGCGGCGGCTGCTTCCTCACCCTCCTCCTCTCCTCCTTCCTCCTGGTGCCCCCCAGGCGGCTCGGGCGNTTATCTATTTCATCAGATTGTATATTCTCAGAGGCATACAATTTAGAAAAATATTCTGAAAAAGCCCTTTTAATCAATTCCTGTTGAAAAACTTCTTTACCCTTATAGCTCATTTTCTCAATAAGTCTTTGTTTTTGTTTCTTACGTAATTGGTACGCTAACCATCTTCCAGGTTTATCTGCATTACAAAATGTATTATGTTTCATATATTTCAAATTAATAGCAATTTGATCAGAAAGCAACATATTATACTGTTCTTTCAACATTACAATAGATGCCTTTAAGCTCTTATCCATTGGATTTAAGGAGAAAGCTTTTTCCTTTATTTTTATCTCTTGCTCCATATCTTTGTACTTTTGTTGCTGTTTTCACTTATAAGCAGAGTTCATTGAAATTAAGGCACCCCTCATAACTGCTTTGCTTGCATCCCAAACCATCGATATAGAGGTGCCTTTATTCATATTCAACGCAAAAAATTCTTTTAAATGATCTTTAAGTTTCTGCACATTTGTTTCATAATTCAATAAATTCTCATTCAGTCTCCAAGTCTTTCTACTAGCTCCATCAGTTGAAATCTCCATCCATACAGGACTATGGTCCGACAATATTTTAGGAAAAATCTTCACCTTCTTAACCCTAGGAATCAAATCAGTAGTAATCAAGATAAAGTCAATTCTGGAGTAAGATTGATGCCTGTCCGAAAAAAAGGTGAAATCACTTTCTCCCATATTCCTTTCACACCATATGTCTCTTAACTCAAGGTCTTCCTGTAATGCAAAAAAACTTTTAGGCAATTTAATTTGCATTGAAGTTTTAGCTGAAGTCTTTTTATCTCTTTTTGGATCTATTACACCATTCCAATCTCCCATCATAATAACAGATTTATAATCCAATTGCATTATCTTTTGATGCAAAAGAGTGAAAAATTGCTTTTGTTGTTGATATAAGTTAGGTGCATATAAGCCCACAAGAAGACATTTTTTCCCATTCAAAGTGGTTTCAACAAATACAAATCTTCCTTCTGCATCAGCATCTATTAACTTTGGCATCAATTCCTTCTTAACATAAAGAACTACACCCGCTTTTTTCTTTTGAGCAGAGGCCGCAAAATATAAA
>NW_015388314.1:84800-87038 GCF_001527695.2 Protobothrops mucrosquamatus
CTGACTCATGCTCCTCACACAGCTGAGCTTCATCAGAAACACGACTGGAGGGGCCAGGCTCTTCATCAAGCCGTGAGTCCTGTAATTCATCAGAGCCTCCCTCTGACCCTGATGGCCCCTCAACGGCCTCCTCCACCTCCTCCTCAGATTCCTCAGACTCAGCTGTTGGGAACACAGGCTGGCACGGAATCACAACAGATTCCTCGCCAGCCAGTTCAACTGTGAGTTGAAAAGGAGAAGGTGGGAGGAGGAAAGTAGCTGAGGCCCTGCTGATTGGACCTGCATTGCATTTAAACTGCCCAGAGCTTGCTGGGAATTGCTACAAACTGTGAGTTGAAAAGGAGAAGGTGGAAGGAGGAAAGTAGCGGCCCGTGCGCCTAACGGCATGCGAATCATATAACTAAAAAACAAAAACAGGGGTGGTACATTCAGGGCAAGTGTATCTGAAATTCCTTGTATCTCAGAATGTCTGGCTTAGTTCAGTGCAACACTTGTTTTGCAGCTGTCTTTCGCAGTACACTTTTCAAACTTGGAAACTGCCCTATCTGTAAACAAATCACTAGTCTACAAGAACAGATTATTTATCTAGGGTCTGTAATCTGTGCTCTTCAGGCAGAAATTAGGTGTCCAGTTCAGCCCTTCTACTCTATTGAGCCTTCGCGCTATAAGCCCCCTCTACCACAAAGATCCTGCAAGAGAAGGGCAGTGTGGACAACCATGGGATCTGGCAGGGTGAGAGCTGTGAACCATAAACACAAAGCTTTCACTGTGTCCCTGCACAATAGATACAGTGCCCTTGCTGACTTTAATAGGGACATTAAGGAGACAGATAAAGGTATTTGTGATGATAACTCTAATAAGCAGGTGATGTGGTCCGAGATGAAGAACTTGTTTTTGACAGGGAGAAGTGCAAATCAGGTATTACACATTAGTCATGCAAGAACAGAAAGGCATCCAAAAAGAGAAGCCACCTTCTGGCTGGTGATTCAATTATAAGGGATGTAAATTTAGGAAAGGACACAGAGGTTTCGAAAGAGGTCAGGTGTCTTCCAGGTGCTACTGCCAGTAGGGACAAGAAGTGTATTTTCAAAATAGTCAAGAATGCCAGCAAGGACTGTGATGTGGATGCTATTGTACATCTTGGCACTAACAATCTTTCCCAAAAAGATGTATTCTCTGTGCAGAATGATTTCCAGAGCTTGGGGCAGGAACTTAGCAGGATAGGCTGTAGGCTTACTTTTTCAGAGGTTTTACCAGTGTATAAGGAGCAAAATGGAAAAGGCCAGCATATAGCAGAATTCAATATGTGGCTAAATGAGTGGTGTAAAGGGGAAGGCTTTGGTTATATTAGTCACGATGTCTGTAGCTGGTCCAATGAAACAATGTACAAAAGAGATGGTTTGCATCCATCAAAGAAATGGACTGAGTTACTTGGAAATAAACTCACAGATTTTCTGGAGGAATATTTAAACTAAAAAACAGGGACAGTGAGTTAATTGATATAAAACATCCCTGTCCCTGGCAATCAAAAAATTACAGGGTTAGCAGTGCATGTAACATAGATGTGTGTGTGTGTGTGTGTGTGTGTGTGTGTGTGTGGACAAGAATATCAACCTTGCTGTCAAGCAAAATCAAGCTTTTAATAATGAGTGCCACACAAAGTGCACTAACCAAACAGGTGGTAAGAAAATAGGGGAACTCAGGCACCACACAGGTTATATAGAAAGTAAACACAGGGTCAGTCATAAAGGACTCAAATGTTGATACACCAATGCACAGAGTATGAACAGTAAACAGGGTGAGTTAGAAATTCAGGTAAATGAGGGTAGATATGATATTGTTGCCATTGTGGAAACATGGTGGGATGAAACCCACAAATGGAACACATAGCTAGAGGGATTAAAATTATTTAAAAGAAACAGACCAAATGAAAGAGGAGGTGGAGTTGCTCTCTATATAAGAAATAACTACATCTCTACAGAAATAGAGCACAACAATGAAAAAAACTGTCTTGAATGCATTTGGGTCAATATAAAAAGGGGGAAAATGACATTGCCATAGGTGTATACTATAGGCCACCCAACCAAACAGAGGAAATAGATGAACTTTTTGCTAGTCAGCTAACTAAGGTATGTAGGAAGCACATCACAATAGTAATGGGGGACTTTAATTACCCTGACATCAACTGGGAGACAAACTCTGCACCAAGTGGAAGATCAAACAGATTCCTGACAAACC
>NW_015388314.1:89880-96131 GCF_001527695.2 Protobothrops mucrosquamatus
GGGGCAAGAGGGGTACCTGGGGGGGAGCAGCCGGGCTGGCGGAGGGGCTGGCAGGGGCCGCAAGGCACCAGCCCCCACCGCGGCTCCGTCAGATGGACGGAGGGCGAGGCCGGGCAGCGTGTTCCGGCTGGGGCGGCGGCTGCTTCCTCACCCTCCTCCTCTCCTCCTTCCTCCTGGTGCCCCCCAGGCGGCTCGGGCGGGCGCTGTCCCCACCGCGGCTCCATTGATGGGCGGAGGGCGAGGCCGGGCTTCGCGGAGTCCCAGCAGGGGCGGCGACCAGGCCGGGGGCAGCGGGGACCCCCGACAATGCAGCCGGGTCGCCGCCGCTGCCACCGGAGCCGCTGCCTCCCGTCCTGCTCCCCCTCCCCGCTCGTTCAGCTGAGGACGCGGCGGAGGCTGAGCCGGGGGTGGCGGGGACCCCCGATGATGCTGCCGTAAGAGAGAGAGAGAAAGAGAGAGAAACAGAGGAAAAGAGAGAGGAAAGAGAGAAAGAGAAAGGAAAGAGAGAGAAAGAGGGAGGAAACAGAGAAAGAGAGAGAGAGAAAGAGAGTAAAGAGAAAGAGAGTAAAGAGAGAGAAAGAGAGGGAAGAGAGAAAGAGGAAAGAGAAAGAGAGAGAGAGAAAGAGAGAGAAAAAAGCGAAACAGGAAAAGAGAGAGGAAAGAGAGAGAAAGAGAAAGAGAGGAAAGAGAGAGAGAGAAGAGAGAGAGGAAAGAGAAAGAGAAAGAGGAAAGAGAGAAAGAGAGAGGAAAGAGAGAGAGAGAGAGAGAAAAGAGAGAGAAAGAGAGAAAGAGGGAGAGGAAAGAGAGAAAGAGAGAGGAAAGAGAGAAAGAGGAGGAGAGGAAAGAGAAAAAGAGAAAAAGAGAGGCAAGAGGGAAAGAGAGAGGAAAGAGGGAGAGAGAGAAGAGAGAGAGGGGGAAGAGAGAAAGAGAAGAGAGAGAGGAAAGAGAAAGAGAGGAAAGAGAGAAAGAGGAAAGAGAAAGAGAGAGAGAGGAAAGAGAGAAAGAGGAAAAGAGAGGAAAGAGAAAGAGAAAGAGGGAGGAAAGAAAGAGAGAAAGAGAAAGAGGAATGAGAGAGAGAGAAGAGAGAGAGAGGAAAGAGAAAGAGAGAGGAAAGAGAAAGAGAGAGGAAAGAGAGAGAGAAAGAGAGAAAGAGGGAGAGGAAAGAGAGAAAGAGAGAGAAAAAAGAGAAAGGAGGGGAGAGGAAAGAGAGAAAGAGGGGGAGAGGAAAAAGAAAAAGAGAGGAAAGAGGGAGAGAGAGAAAGTGGGAGAGGAAAGAGAAAGAGGAAAGAGAAAGAGAAAGGGAGAGGAAAGAGAGAAAAAGAGGAAAGAGAGAGAGGGAGAGGAAAGAGAAAAAAGAGAGGAAAGAGAGAGAGAGGGAGAGGAAAGAGAAAGAGAGGAAAGAGGGAGGGGAGAGAGGAAAGAGAAAGGAAAGAGAGGAAAGAGAGAGACAGAGAGAGACCATTTTGACATCTAAAATAAAGATAACACTGCATATATCCTTTTTTACCTTTATTTTATATATACACACACAAACACAGATACATACATACATACATACATTAAAGGTAAAAAAGGATATATGCAGTGTTATCTTCATTTTAGATATCAAAAGGGTTTTGTGGCTCCCAGTGTTTTGTTTTCAGTGGGAAATGTGTCCAAGTGGCTCTTTGAGTGTTTTGGGTTGCCTACCCCTGTCCTAAGGGAGGCTGCACTGCTTCGTGGCCCTTTCCGCGGAGGAGGCTGAACTAAGCTCTGCCGGCGCTGTCACCCTCTTGGCTCTCGCTCTCTCGCTCTCTCCCTCTGCCCGCCTGGGCGCTTTTCCAACCAGGTTGGGCAGAGCCGGCAGAGCGGCCTTCCTGCCCCCCCTCCCTGGCCAGCTGGATGGGGGGTTGGGGGTCACCACAACATGAGGAACTGTATTAAAGGGTCGCGGCATTAGGAAGGTTGAGAACCACTGCTGTAGAAGAAACATGCATTACTGATTGAGATGATGGAATACTTTGGATTATAAACCTTTGATTGATGAATAACTTTTAATTGCTTTTTTCTCTCTGGACAGAGAGAACTTGAATTGGAACTTTTTATTGGACAGAAAAACTTGAATTTTGCTTATATTTGTTTAGGGGAGGCTTAAGGACAGATTGATAGGCTGGCTCAATAATTTGGAGTTCAAATGACAATTGACTGAAACTTTTTAAATCCCTAAATAGGTTGGACTATAAAGACCACATACAAAAACAAAATGGACGTTCCATACTTAGCCTTAAATGGTAAAAAACCATCCCTAACACCTGTCTTCAAAGCCCCCAGCTTGACATACCAACAAGAAAATGTTGATGAATCTCAGAAAGAAATTCTATGTTGAAATCAATACAAGAGACAATTGCCTTAGCTCATGATGAGACTAAAAATAACGCAAAGGAGATAAAAGAACAATTTTCTAATCTAAACCAGGGGTGTCAAACTCAATTTCATTGAGGGCCGCATCAGCATTGTGGTTGCCATTGGGGGGCCGTGTGGGCGTGGCTGGCATGGGCGTGGCCTACTGGGTGGGGCGTGGCCAGCTCAACGTCACTCACATTGGGGGCACCTGTGCGGGCCTGGGCAGGACTGGGGTGGATCCGAGGGTCTCCGGCGGAAGGTGGGGTGGGACCGGGGTGAGCGCCGGGGCATGGTCCACTGGAGGAGCTCACTGAGCCTCAGGATGTGCACGGGGCCCCTGGACGGTGGCACGGACTGGCCAGAGCCCCGGGCAGCAGAGGTCAAGTGCCCAGCCTAACCCTTGAGCTCCCATGGCACCAGGACCCCAGAGCCCTGCCTAGCCTAGCCGCACTTCCCCAAGGGGGTGCCCACCTGCGCTTACCTCCTCCTCAAGGCTGCTGCTGTGCTCCCTCTCCTTGGCCAGGTTGCTCATGGTGGGTGCAGGAGGACAAAGTGCATGGGTCAAAGGTAGGCCCACTCCCTCTCCATGCGAGGAGACCTGGCTTTGTAACCAAAGCATCCTCAGCAATAGGATGGGAGACCACCAGGGGATGGCAAAAAGGCAACAGGGCTGCTGGTGGCCACGTGCTAAGGCAGGACTTCCCTCAGACCCTCCCTCCCTCCCTCTTATTCCAATCTCCTTCCTTCCTTCCTTCCTTCCTTCCTTCCTTCCTTCCTTCCTTCCTTCCTTCCCTTTCTTCTCTCCTTTCTTTCCTTCCTTCCTTCCTTCTCTTTGTTTCCTTCTTTCCTTCCTTCCTTCCTCCCTCCCCTCCTTCCCTGCCTCCCTCCTTTTCATTCCCATCTCCTTCCTTCCTTTCCTTTCTTTCTTCCTGTTTCCCTCCCCTCCTTCCTTCCTTCCCTCCCTCCTTCTCTCTGTGCCCAGGAAGGGATGAGGGGAGGGGGAGAGGTTGGCAGCACTTCTTTCAAAGAAAAAGAGTTGGAAGGGACCTTTGAGGTCTTTAGTCCAAGCCCCTGCTCAAGCAGGGGACCTATACCATTCCAGACAATGGAATATCCAATATCTACTTAAAAGCCTCCAGTGATGGAGCATCCACAACTTCTGAAGGCAAGCCTTTTCACTGGTTAGTTGTTTTCACAAGTCCTTAGTTCTAGGCTGGTTTTCTTCTTGATTAGATTCCATCTATTTTGCCTTCTGATGCTTTGGAAAATAGGTTGACCCCTTCTTCTCTGTGGCAGCCCATCAAATATTGGAACACTGCTATCATGTCACCACCCCTAGTCCTTTTCACTAAGCTAGATATACCCACAAACATTTGCCATATGTTTTAGCCTCCAGCCCCCTAATCATCTATGTTTACCATCCATTTAGACCAGATGGTCCCCCTGGTTTGGTTTATAGAACAGTGGCCATGAGCAGAGCCTTCTCAGAGACAGCACCCCAATTATAGAACTTTCTCCCAAGGAAAATATGAACAGTGCATCCCTCACCCTTTTAGAGGCAACTCCAAACACACTGTTCAGCCAGGCATGTGTAGAATAACAACACATTTTATGGTCAAACAGCATTAAGTAAATTACTACTAATATTTTTCTTTCTTAAAATACACACTTTTAATATTGTTTTAAGCAGTGCTAGTGACGCTTTACAATAGTTGTCTTTGAGAGTTTTCTTGTAAACCACCCTGGATTTCTCAGAAACTTTTAATTTCAAGTTAGATGTTGATTTAATAAATTAGGCAGAAGAAACAAATGTTTACATACATCTAAATCCCACAGACCTACTGCCTCCTAGGTGCATACTACAGAGAAAATAAGGCATTGCATTTCTAGCCAGCATAGCCACAGGATGATGGGAACTGTGGTCCATGACACCGAAAAGATATTAGATGTTTGAACATGGCTAAGAGAATAGATAATTGTTAGAAATAAAAGTATTATAACTAGAAAGATAGGATCTGCAACTAGAATACTATATTTTGGTATGAGAAGGGAAATATGAAAATGCTGAGGGTCTGAATAAGGGAAGCTTTTGGTTACCCAAATATAATTTATTATGAGAAAACTATAAGCGATAGAGACGCTTATAGTTTGAACATTGATGGGAAATCAAAATTAAAAAAGTGGGAAAAACAGGATATTGATTGTACAAATGGATTTTAAGTGCAAATGCAATTGAGATATGTTTTGGTTAGAAAAGATATTTTAAATTGACACTATTGATATTATGTATAATATTAGAAAAATGTGATAAAGATGTTGATATTCAACTGTATATGTATTAACAGCAATAAGAATTGTATTTGCCTAGTGTGGAAAAATGTATACCACCAGAAGAAGAGAGGAAGCACTGGATGTTGTAGTATTGGATCTAGATTGAGGAAGTTAATATGTACCACTGAATTACTAATGGACCCAGACAACATATTGTTTGTTAAGTACTTATGATTGCAAAACTAGAAAATTAATAAATAATTTTTTTAAAAAAAGAACACTATATGGCAGGGTGAGAACCTACTGTAGCACCCAGCAAGCTAAACAACTGGAGAGCAGGTACCTACATGAACAATTCAGGCAGAATGGGTACCCACAAGCATTTGTTACAAGATGTCTGCATAGCACAATGGGGAGAGAAAGGAAGAAACAAGGTACAAGACCTTGTTTGGCACACCCTGCCATACATCAAACACATTTCGGAAGCAGTAGAACACAGCTTCTGAGATCTGCAAGTGGGTATCACACACTGCCCTGAGGCTACCATATGAGGACAAATTATGAATTGTAGAGATAATTTGGAGGTGGGAGATACTTCCAATGTAATCTACCGGATCCCCTGCATGGATTGTCCCTGTGACTATGTAGGACAGACAGGGGGGAAGCTAACCACCAGATTGCAAGAACACAAGCGAGCAGTCAGATGAGGAAACCCAAACTCATTGGTAGCCTTGCATTACAATGAACAATGAACAAGGACATACATTCAGTTTTGCAGCTACTAAGATTGTTGGAGGAGCAGGCACAAAAACAGGGAAGTGATGGAAGCCTCATCAGTCAACAGGAGTGCTGATTTACCACCAGCTTATCAGGTAATTAGAAGACCAGGGCTTGGCAGCACAAGGAAATGACAGCCAATGACTTAATAGCCAGCCATCAACACCCCAATCAACAACTAAGAAGCCACACACAACTAGGCACCATATAAATACCACACACAGAATAGCCCAAAGCACACACTCTGCTAGAGAGAAATTCTCTGAGGATGGGCTCCAGCACGAGTCTGAAAGCTTGGAAGACAACCTCTGGTGCCTAGCTCAGTAGCTGGTTTTCAAACTGTTTCAAAGAATAGAGTTGTGCAATAAGATGGTGGGTGTTGTGTCCTGAGCCTGCAAGATGCAGGCTCGGGACGTTGCAAGAGTCCCGGGCAATTGCAGAAGCTGCCCGGGACCAGATTGAGCGGCACCAGCCTTGTGCGCATGCGCAAGGTGGGAAAAGCCCGCCTCATGATTGGTTGAACTTGCCCGGGGATCAGAGGGTGTAGCGCTACCTCTTCAGAGGCCGCCAATGCCCAGGCCCTCCCAGCCACAACCCCCCTTGTCCAGCCTTGCGGTAATGCTCTTTAGAGATCGGTGAGATGTCTTACAACCGGAACTCATGCAGCATTGATGGGTGGCAGGCTCTTCTTGTTGAAGCAGGACTTTCAGGCACGAACTTAACCGGTCACAATGGTTGATGCCCCGAAGATGTATATAACAGCTCAGGGCTGCTTTAGCAGCAGGAGTAACAAGCCCCTGAGCAATCGTTCAGAGTCCGAT
>NW_015388314.1:99434-100451 GCF_001527695.2 Protobothrops mucrosquamatus
ACTATTGATCATACTATCCTTCTGAGCTAGCTCTGTGAGTTGGGGAATGGGGGTATCATCTTACAGTGCTGCTCCTTCTTTCTTCCCTTTGTTCTAATCAATGTTATTTGCACATGGATTGTTCCCTGGGCCCCCTCCCTCTTTGTGGGGTGCCACAGAGTTCTACTCTTTCTCCCCTCTTTTTCAATATTTATATTGGACAAGGTTATCAACTGGTTTGGGATTTGATATTACTAGTATGCTGATGATACCCAATTATATTTTTGATCTTGGAATGGCTAAAAGTTCAAGTACCTGGAGGCTTTGCAAGTCTGGATGGGGAGAAACTGTTTCTGACTCAGTTCTACTGAGACTGAATAGCTTGAGTGTTTGGGCGACCCTGATCTGGGGATATTTCAGATGAATACTTTAATTTGACACAGGGATCTGTAAATTGATTTCTCCAACTTCACCTTTCCAACCTGCCTTATCAAATAACCAATCTCAGCTGCACAAATCCAGACAATGGATATACTGTAATTAAGAAAGACAAAGTATTTCCCACCATTTAATAGTTGCTAGGGGCAAAAGTCCTTTGAAGAGAAAACAACAGAACAAAAATAGTGATTGGAATGTCCAGACTTTATCCGCACTTCATCAGACATGCTTATGAAATTAATGCAATCTTCAATCAGAGAAAACTTTCAATTACTGCCCTTAAAGTGTCATTTAGAAAGGTTATAGGGCAACAGCTCAGCATAACCCCAGTTTAAATGCACATGAAAGGCATGCTGTGGGGACAGCACAAATTATGCTGATATGATTACCTCCATATGATTGTTGGTTCCATCGCTGTCTATAGGGGGCGAGTCCTTGGCCCCCTCAGAGAGGGCGCGCAACCTGGGAGTCCTCCTGGATCCACGGCTGACACTGGAAGATCATTTGTCGGCCGTGACCAGGGGGGCGTTTTATCAGGTGCGCCTGATTTACCAGTTGCGCCCCTTTCTGGACCGGGACGCTTTGCGCACAGTCACTCAG
>NW_015388314.1:104765-123101 GCF_001527695.2 Protobothrops mucrosquamatus
TCGGACCAACATGATACGCCATGCTGCTTCGGCTCCCTTCCATCCTTCCACCAACGGTCTGGCTGAACGGATGGTCCGCGTCACCAAGGACGCCCTCAAGAAGCTGACTTACGGCAACTGGCATCACAGGTTGGCTGATTTTCTCTTGGCACATCGTACTACTCCGTGCACTGCCACGGGTAAGTGCCCGGCCGAACTCTGTTGGGGTCGTCGGCTCGTGACTAAATTGGACAGGCTGCATCCAGAACGTGTAGCTGCTCAGGTGTCTCAGCCACACCCACCACGGGTCCTTCATGAAGGTGATCCTGTCTGGGCCAGGAATTACGGGCCTGGCCACCTTTGGGTACCGGCTGTGGTCTGTAAAGTCTCGGGGCCTCTGTCTTACGAGGTGTCCCTGCCAGACGGCCGCGTGCTTTGCCGCCACATCGATCAATTACGTGTGAGGCGGGACGCGCCTATGGTTCCTTCTCGGTCTCCTCTGGGGGGGGAGGAGGAATGGGAAATGCATTCTGGGATTCAAAATCAACCGCCTACGTTGGCTGTGGAAAGGGAAACGGGTATTCAACACCCAACTTCCACAGGTGCTTCAGGTAGCAGTTCTTGGGAAAGGGAGTACGGTACATAGACACCCCCACACACACTCCAGCCTGGGAGTCCCACCGGTGGCAGACTAATTATCCACCCCGATCAAGCAATACTCCAGACACGGAGAATACCTGGGAGCATACTCACAACTCACAACATGCAAGAGAGCAGGCAATACAAAGGGGAAACACGCCCCTTGCTGAAAGGGCTCAGAGGAGGATGTCCTCACGCATTAGGGCTAACAGGGAGGCATCCCTAGTCCCTAGCACTACAGAAACGAGCCAGGAATCCCACATTCCTTCAGGAAACACGGGAATGAACTCACAGGGGTTAGATAACTCCAGTGAGGGCTGGTCAACCAGGTTTAACGACCAACAGGGCCTGGACTGCTCAATTACAGGAGACGGGCTGGAAAGCCAAGCTGAAGTTGCTGGTCATTCACAGGGCACTTCACCTAGAGCAAGCGGCCACGGGAATAACAACACAAACTCTCCAGGTCTGAGAAGGTCACTCAGGGCAAGAGGCCCTCCCAAATACCTAGCCGATTACGTAAGGTGAACAGGTATATAGCAAGAGCTGACTGAATGTGCTGGCGGGTTGTATTTAAATAAAACAAGGTCGGGGGGGTCACTGGATCTGGTTCAAAGAAACAGTCCCACACCTTATACATTGTGTAACTTTATTTCATCATTAATTATATTACCATCTATAGGATGGCGTCCATGTGGGCGCAATCTTATTTCATCCAGGGGGAAGGGGTGTTGTGTCCTGAGCCTGCAAGATGCAGGCTCGGGACGTTGCAAGAGTCCCGGGCAATTGCAGAAGCTGCCCGGGACCAGACTGAGCGGCGCCAGCCTTGTGCGCATGCGCAAGGCGGGAAAAGCCCGCCTCATGATTGGTTGAACTTGCCCGGGGATCAGAGGGTATAAATAGAGGCCTGCGTGCCTCTGCTCTGGTTGTTCGTAGAGTGGAGCAAACAATAAAGACTTGTTGAAGATGATTCGTCTCAAGCGCCATTATTCCCAGGACTTAACAGTGGGCTTCTTGGAATTTGCAGATACCAGGTGAAATTTTGAGATGGACAGATTAGATCTCTGAGCTTGGTTGCTTTTTTGCAGATGTTTCATTACCCAAACTAGGTAACATCATCAGTGCTGATGATGATGTTACCTAGTTTGGGTAGTGAAACGTCTGCAAGAAAACAACCAAGCTTGGAGAGCACCAAGGGCCCCTCATTTCAACCTTGAACTACAAATATTTTCCTTTGTTGAGATCTGATCTCTGAGACACTGACTATATTCAGACAACATTCTAGGCCATAAACCATGGCTAACACACCATATTGACTATTCAAATAACCAGGGTTAATTGAGCAAAAAAACCCCCACCTTTTGAACTGCTAGGTTGCCTGGAGCTGGTGTAAGTAATGGGAGCTCACTCTGTCACACAGTGCGGTCTCAAACTGCTGACCTTCCAGTCAACAAGCCCAATGTCTTAACTGCCAGGCCACTGTCCCCCCGTTAATTGAGAAAACAACATGGTTTAATGTGAAGACTTGGTTTAGGGATTTGTTTGGTTTAGACATTAACCTTTATAGATGTAAACTAAACTTTGTTGAGTGTGTTGTGGTTTTTTTTGTCATTCCAGTTTTTCAGTATATGAAGTACAGCTGCACACAAACCAGGGGAACTTTCCAATGGATTGTGTCTCAGTATTAATGAGTGGAGCCATCCAAATATCAAGTTGTTTGGATCTTCCAGTGTAGACACCAATATATCTTGGATCTTCCAGGCTGTAACTAGAATCATATTGTAGAGAGCCATGGAGATGGCCTTGATGGAAATATTCAGAAGCTGTTACAAAAACAAAAGAGGCAGCATTTTTTGCACCATTGGAAAGGTGGTAGTTTTAGGCAGAGATTCAGCCTGGCTCTTCCCTGATTCACAGGAGTATAAGAGAGAAGGGAGGAAAAATACAATTGGACTAAAAATATTTGTATCTCTATAAATTTGACTTCTAGTCCTCTTGTGAACCCTGTTTCCTAATATGAACACCCTTGAAGGGCTGACACATATATTGCACAAAGCCATCCTTTAACTATCTTTGCTGAATAAGGCACAATGGTCTACAGGCTAAGGCAAATTCAAACCACATTATGGAATTCAACAATATGTGAGCCTCATCTGTGAACGTAGAAAAATCAGAGTTGAAGGTCAGTTCATCCTGTAGGTAACCAGACTGGGGAAAATTTGATTCTGAGGTGGTTGTTTGACTTCCCCTTCACTATGGATCCAGTTTGCATTTCATACAAGCAAAACACTGTCCTAGACATGATGAGCAACAACCTGGTCTATGCTTGACTTTCGACTTGTTGGAGTCAGAGTGCAAAACCTATCAGCATGGCTGTTAGTCAGGTGGGGTAGGATGATATAGGATGAAGAAGGCACCCAGTTGGAAAAGGATAACATGACAATGACAACTGGGAAAAATCACTTATTGGATTATTTGTCATTTTACTGCATAACAGCGCTGACAGGAATTCATAACCATGAGGGGTCTTTGGTGCTCTCTGAGCTTGTTTGTTTTCTTGCAGATGTTTCATTACCCAAACAAGGTAACATCATCAATGTTAGTAGGGAGTGCTGTTTGCTGTCAGTTTATAGTCTAGTGGCTTGCCTGTCAGTGTTGGTGGGGGTGGTCTTAGAGATTCTTTGATTGGGCTGTTTGCTGTTGGCTTCATTAGCAGTTTCTTGATTGGGGTATTGTTTACTTGATTGTTGGTCTGATGTTAACCTTGGAGTTAATCTATGCTGATCTGGGTGCTGATTGCTGGTGGAGAGGTGCTTGGGTCATTTTTTTCCTTTTTGGGATGGGTGATAGTCTCTTTTGCATAGTCTATAGAAGTTGTTAATGTCTATGTGTCTATGGATGGCTGATTTGTCAGAGTGCCAGGCTTCTAGAAATTGCCTGGCAGTTTTGGACTTGGCTTTGTCTAGGATGGTCACAGTTTCTCAATTGAAACTATGGTTAAATCTGTCTATATGTTGTGAAATTAAAGAATTTTAATCATGTCTTCTGACTGCTAGTTGCTGTTAGTGGATATGTTCTGCCAGTCTTCTTCCTGTTTGTCCTACATAGTGGTTGTTGCAGTCCTTATATTGTATGTTGTAGATAACTCCTGTTTTTTCTTCTGGGGTTGTTGGGTCTTTTGGTCTGCTTAGGATGTTTTGAAAAGCTTTAGTTGGCTTGTGTGCTATGCTGATTCCATGTGGTTGTAGTAGTCTGTTGGTGGTTTCTGAGATATTCTTCATGTATGGCAGTGTAATTCGTTTTAGGGTTTGTGTTGGTTGTGCTGTATTGGGTTTAGTGGTCAGGGACGTTTTGATAAAGTTGCATGGATATCCATTTTGTTGGAATATGTTGTATAGATGCTGTATTTCCCTTTTCTACTGTTCCGGGTTGCTGCAGTGTGTTTGGGGTCATCTAAATAAAGTCCTTACACAGCTTCTCTTGTGGGAGGTTGGGTTGTTGCTTTGGTAGTGGCGCACCTGTTTAGTATGGGTGGTTTTTCTGTAGACTTGCATTTCTAGTTTGCCATTGTGGTCTCTGCTGATCAGGATGTCCAGGAAGGGTAGCAAGTTTTCTTCTCTAGTAAACTGGATTCCTTTAAAAATGTTATTGATGGTTCTGTGGGTGTTCTCTAATTAGTCCTTTTTTATTATGGTGAAGGTGTCATCTACATATCTGATCCATATTTTTGGTTGTATTTGTGGAAGTGCTATGACTTCTAGATGTTGCATGACGACTTCCACTATGTCCTGAAAGCGGTGATCCCATAGGTGTCCCTTTAATTTGTTGGTAAATATGTCCATCAAATTGGAAGTATGTAGTTAAGCAGAGGTTTATGAGATCCATAATCCTGGGTGTTTCGATCTTTGTGTATTCAGTTAAGTCAGGTGTGCTGTGGAGCAATGCGGTCATGGATTGTTTGGCTAATTCTGGTTCTATAGACGTGAACAGGGCTGTGACATCAAATGCGACCATGATTTCATCCTCATCTATAGTCATCCCTGATTGTTTGAAGACACTGTAGTGGAGAATTAATGGAATGCTGGCTTCCTCTTGTGAGGTGCCCAAGCTTTTTTGTTAATTCTTTTGCAATGTTGTATGTAGGGGTCCCTGGTAGTGATACGATTGGATGGAGGGGTATGCCAGGTTTGTGTATTTTGGGATGTCTGTAGAAATGTGGGAGGACGGGTCTACTGCTTCTCATCTGCCACTGTTCCTCTTTGGTAATTTGGCCTTTCTTAGTGAGGTCACTGATGGTTCTCTTGATTTGGTTCTAGTTTTTGTATTCTGCTAGTGTTGACTGGGATGTAGATTTCTTTGTGCTCTGTCCATAATAACTGTGGTTCAGCCTTTGTCTGCAGGTAGGATGATGTTGGTCTGGTCCTTTTTTAGGTTTCTGGGGGCTGCTTTGTCTTCTGCTCAATTTATAGGAGGTGCCTATATGCTTCCAAAAAGAGTCCTCCCAGGTGCTCAGTGCTCAAAAACTGACCAGCGGGTAAAGAGAGGGAAGCTGCTTACCCCACTGGGGGGGGGGGGTCTTCCTGGGTGTCCATAACACTCCAAAGAGGCAGGGATATGCATGTTGGGTAGGGTCAATGGGAAATTCTGTAATGGAAGTTTCTCCAGCTTCCTCGTTGGGAAGGTTGCTTGTTGCCTGAGATGGAGGGAAACTTCCTGTCCACGCAGGAATACAAAAGCAGTACACTGTGGGTTGTGTAGGGAATGGATAAAACTCAGAGATGAGGCTGGTAATCTGATTTGTTCTGAAATGGGTACTTTCAAGTGCAGTATGTCATATTAAATTCTAGCTAGCTTAAAAGCTAAAGCCTTCTCTTAGGCAGGAAGAGAATGTTTCTTTAAGTTTAAATTGGAGCAGGGTGAAAACTGCAAGGATTAAGTTCTACAGGAAAAAATCATGTGTAAAACTTAGGAGCTCTGATCTTTTCTTTCTTTTCCCTTTGTGTGACACTATTTTGCAGTTGTTAGGTATGTATGTATATATGTTGAGGCTTTTGTGTCTTTAAAGTGAGCGAGTTCATGTGAAATGGAGAAATGATTGCATTGTTGGTGGCAGATGCATGAAACCCATTGAAAGCAATGTAATTCCCTCAGTTTCTCCACCTTACCTGGTTAACAATCAGCCAAATAGTTTGGAGGCTGAGAAAAAAAGGGGGGGAGACCTTTTGACTGCTTCCCCCCCCCCATGCATTCTGTTGCCCCTCCATCCCATTCTGAGTGGGATGTCTTGGACAGGAATACTGCAGGGATGTATGATGCAACTGTTAACCAACTTTTCCCATGAGGGACAAGATTTTTAAATATTTAGGAAACTACTGAAATAGCCATGTTGAGTAATCTCATCCTGTTTTGCCTGGCCAGCAAAGCAAGGGTGAGGAGAAACTCTCTTCCTCTTTTCTCTTTTTTCTACCCCTCCCCCAAGAAAATGGGATTATGAGAGAAAAGGACAACCCAGGTTTTCATCAGTTCCCTGAGGAAGGAATGTTTGAAAGTAATTTAAAGGAGAATGTAAGCATTCTGCTATTGGTGGGAGGAGAACAGCAATTTATACAATCTCTTCCTCCAGCTGGTACTATTACAACCCAGGTGTAGGATATGACTAGGCTGAGTCCAAGGGAGGGGTCAAATGCATCTGGAATTAAGGAGAAACTTCCTAACAGCTTGCCTTCAGACATTGTGGGTGCTTCATCACTGGAGGTTTTTAAGAAGAGACTGGACAGTCACTTGTCTGAAATGGTACAGGATCTCCTGCTTGAGCAGGGGGCTGGACTAGAAGCCCTCCAAGGTCCCTTCCAGCTCTATTCTGATTTTTCATTTCTCATCAGTCATGAGTCTCTGCATGCCCACAAGAAATCTAAGTCCAGTCCACCTTGAATTCCTTTCTTAATTCCCACTAATTTCCCTTGACCATTATTAGCTCAGATTCTTGTAGAGAGCTTAAGCTTGCAATAAATCTTTATACTCATTTGAACTGCCTGAATCTCCTGATTTCCCCGGCGCTTGACATTAACTTGAACTACTCTCCTCCACCAAAATTTTTCACAGGCTCCAGAATACCCTAGCCATGACCTTAGATCCCAGAGCTGCAGCAATAGCAGATGAGCCAGACCTCCACTTTATCAGCAGATGCCAAGACAGCATTGAAGATGAAATCAGAAATCTTGCAGCCAATTTTCAACAAATGATGCAGCAAATGCATATCTTAACACAACAAGGCATTCCTCTGCAACCACAACCACCTGCTCCACCCGCCCAGGCACAACTGCCTGTTCCTGCCACACTCCTCCCCAAGTCTCCCAGCTGCCTACCACAGAGATTCACTGGTGAGTCTGATGAAAACATTCCTAGCACAGTGCAATGTGTTCATCAGCACCCGACCTGGGGATTTTTTGACAGACAGATCAAGAGTCTCCTTCATCCTCACGCTTTTAATCAACTCTGCTGCTAAGTGGGTGCTTCCACTCATCGAAACCAATGACCCTGTCCTGGATAGTTACCCAGCTTCCTCACTAGATTTAGAGACCATTTTGGAGACCCTATCCACATAGAAACTGCTGAACAACACATCTACCAACTCTGCCAGGGCAACAACTCCATGAGAGCATACTTTGAAGATTGCAAGCTCATTCCAGCAGATCTGGATTGAAGTGAGCCAGCCTTAAGATCACAATTCAAGAAGGGGCTCGACAAGGCCATAATCACACAACTGATACAACAAGGTATTCCCCAGGGTCTACAAGACTTCTATCTAGCTGCTATAACAGCTGAGTCTCGACTCGAACTTAAAGCATTTTTCGGCAGCCCCAGCCAACCACTTCCAAAGCTGACTTCCCCATCACTATCCCTAGCCTCCCTGGCCCCTCGGATTTGGACAATGAAGCAGAAGAACAGCAAATCTGCAGAGACCTCACCCTGTGTTTCTATTGTGGAGAGCCTGGCCACATGGTCAAGAATTGCCTTACTAAACCTCCCAGGAGAGACAACAGTCAGCCTGGCAATGTCTCCACTACTCACTTCCTAGACAACAAGCCCCAAGACCAGGGAAACGAGACATGCCCTCCCTCCACAAGCTCACAGGGGGAGCTTGAATGAATGGCACTGAATGGAGCTCAATTACCTCTACACTCAGGTACATTAATACAATTTGATTCTACCCTGGCACTTCCCAGAAACCACCATCCCTGATTTTGATAGATTCTGGTCAACCTCCAACTTTATAAGCCTAGCCACAGTCCAGAAACTTAAGATCTTTATAGTTTCCCTGAACTCTCCATTGTCAGTGATAACTATTGATCACTGAATTTTAAAAGCAGGCCCCATTACTCATGCCACAATGCCTTTGAAGTTAACAATAAATCAGCATTCTGAAGAGTTAACCCTCTTTGTAGCTGAACACATCGATCTTCCACTAGTGCTGGGAACCGCTTGATTATAACACTACGACTCCACTATGAAGTAGAAGAACTGCTCTATTGCCTTTTGAAAATCCTGAATGCCTTTCTCACTGTGATCAGCCCTCCGAAGCCCCCCACCCTAAAGGTTCACAGAGAGATTCCCAATCTGCCAAGTAAATACACAGACTTCACTGATGTTTTCGAGGAGCAGTAAGCCTCAGCCCTCCCCCCACACAGAGACTGTGATTGTCCCATTAAACCTGGTCCCTGGTGCCAAAATTCCCACCAAGAGACAATACCACATGTCTACTACAGAATTAGAAACTTGAAAACAATATTTGGACTCTAATTTGCAAAAGGGATTCATAAGACCCTTCCAGTCTCCTGCCTTGGCTCCCACCTTCTTCATACCTAAGAAGCAAGACTCCAGTGGGCCTAAAAACAGTGAGAATCCCCCACTGAGAGTGGTCCATGATTACAACACTTTAAATGCAGTCAGAGTAAGAGACCATTATTCATTGCTGTTAATTTCAGACCTATTAGATCAGGAGTGTCAAACTCAATTTCATTGAGGGACACATCAGCATTATGGTTGCCCTCAAAGGGCCAGGTGGGTGTGGCTGGGTGGGTGTGGCCTGCTTGACGCCGCTCACTGGGAACAGCTGACTCGAGATGGCTGGGTCGGGACAGAACAAGTTGCACTGGCTAACTCGACGTGGGGACAACTCAGTGCCCCACAAGCTCCTTGCCTCTCCAAACTGCTGGCAGCCAAGCATGTGTGCACACACACAGACACACCACATTCCACGTTTGGGGACTTTTATCCACAGAGGAAGGAGAGGGCCTTCTCCCCAAGTCCAGGCATGATTGGCAGTTTTCTAGCTCAGATGTGGATAAAAGTCTCCAAGCTTGGAATGATGTGTGCGTGTGTGCGTGCATAGCACGCCAAAGGAGATGTTCTTCTCCCAATCACAGACATTGTTGGTGTTTCCCTGTCCGGTGCCCCCTCCCGGCAAACCAGGAGTCCAACTTCTGCCTTGACAGATCTCTGGAAAACAAGAGAGAGGAGGCAGGGGAGCAACGCTCCCCAGTCCTGCATGAGGGAGGCTGGCCCTTCTTGAAAGGGAATCCCCATTTCCAATGTGTGGTAAGGATGCTGGTTTGTTGGAGCAGCCTTCCCTCATGCAGCTCCCCCGCCACCCCCTCCTCCTCTCCAGAGATCTTTCAAGGTAGAAGTTGGACTTGGAAGAAACTGCTTCCTAGAAACGTTTGCCACATCAGCATTATGGTTGCCCTCAAAGGGCCAGTTGCATGTAAGACTATTGTATTATATTAGTTCAGGAGTGTATTATGTCTAAGATGTGGGCCAAACAGGATTAATATTTCAAATATGAACAAATAAATTATTTCAAATAAATCTGCAAAAACAAATTTAAAACAAAGAAAAAACATAAGCTTTTTAGTTCTCTCTCTCATGCCATTTTGTCCAAACTGGATGTTTGGCATCTTTTCTTGGCTACAAGTTCATCCATGTTTGGGGTTAGGTTCTGAGCTGTGTAAACTCTCAGGATAGAGTGGAGGTGTGTATCAGTGAGAAGACTTCTGTGTGTGCTTTTGTTCACCCTCAACACAGAGAAAAGATGCTTACACAGGTATGTACTATCAAACATGCAGAGCA
This sequence comes from Protobothrops mucrosquamatus, assembly GCF_001527695.2. Lineage (NCBI taxonomy): Eukaryota > Metazoa > Chordata > Lepidosauria > Squamata > Viperidae > Protobothrops > Protobothrops mucrosquamatus. The sequence goes on from NW_015388314.1 coordinate 114,510, forward strand.
TTCGAGCAGCTTGTAGGCGGAGGTGGGGGGTCATCATTTCAGGGATGAACCTGGTGAACTGTGCGGGCCCTACAGAATTATACTTTGCCTTAAGTGTGCTGTTACATTGGAGTTTTATCAGCTCCATCTGGATGTTTACAGGTGCTTTCTCCACGTCAACTGAAAATGGATTACTGAGTAGTCCAAAATTGAATTTCTGTGCTTCAAAGTCATCAAAGCGATGTGTAAACTCCATCTGAAGTGTGCTCAGTTTATCAGCAAAATGAGCATCTGAGAACACAGTGGTGGAGACTTGGTTTATGATTGTTTGGCAACAGGGAAAGTGACTCAAGTTTCCTTGCTGCATCTGAGTCTTCCACAGTCAAAGCTTTACTTGAAAGGCTTTCACTACATCATACATGTCTGTGATCAAACGGTCCCGTCCCTGAAGCTGAAGGTTTAGCACAGTGAGATGCTTAGTTATGTCACACAGAAAAGCTAATTCACACAGCCACTTTTCATCCTGCAGTACTGTGGAGTCTTTTCCTTTACTTTCATTGAACTGACAGATTTCCATACGTAACTCGAAAAATCTATTGAGCACTTTTTCTCGACTTAGTCATCGCACCTCTATGTGTTAGGGCAGATCACCAAGTTCAGAATGTATTTTCTCAAGAAAAGACTTAAATTGACAGTGATGTAAACCTTTGGCTCTTATAAAGTTAACTGTCTGTGTTACTGTGCTCATTACATGTTCCATCTTCAGGGCTTTGCCGCATAGTGTTTCCTGGTGTATGATACAGTGACATGTGGTCAGCTCACCTGTGCAATTCTCGCTCTTCAACTTCTCTCGCATCCTTCCCACTAATCCACTCTTTTCCCCACACATCGAAGGTGCTCCATCTGTTGTCAGTCCTGTAAGTTTGTCCCAGGGCAGTTTCATGTCATTTACACATTTAGATACTGCTTCAAATATGTCTTTTCCTGTGGTAGTGCCATGCATTGATTTATATCCAAAAGTTCCTCTGTAATGCATAAACTTGAGTCCACTCCACAGATGAAGATTGTCAGCTGTGCCATGTCAGAGATGTCAGTGGTCTCATCTACAGCAAGGGAATATGCAATGAAATCTTTTCCCTTTTCAACCAATTGTCCTTGTAAATCAGTGGCAAGCTCACATATCCAATCAGCAACAGTATTTCTGTTTAGGCTTACATTAAAAAAATGCTTGCTTTTGGTCTGGACACAAGACTTCGACTCTTTAATCATGCAGCGCTTCAAAAACTCCCCCTCTGTAAATGGCTGGGCTGATTTAGCTATCTCTTCTGCCACTATAAAACTAGCTTTCACGGCAGCTTCACTTTGTGATTTTGCTTTTGTGAACATATGCTGCCATGACATAAGACTCTTTTTCAAGTCTTCCACCTTCTGTAGCTTCTGCTGTATGTCCAAGTTTTTGTACTTGTCCTGATGTTTCATCTCATAGTGCCATCTCAAGTTATATTCTTTAAATACAGCCACAGTAGCTCTGCAAACAAGACACATGGCCTTATCTTCTATGTCAACAAACAGGTATTCTGCCTCCCACCTCTTTTGAAAGCATCTTTTTTCAAAGTCCACTTTCCGTTTGGCGATTTTTGGGGGTTTAAATATCAGCACGCAGGTCTTCTTCATGGCAGATGTATATATGGAGTATGAGACTGCACAGAAAGCTCAAAGTTCCAGGTGCTGCATGAGGCAAGCAGTTGTGAGCGCTCTAGGTATCCACTTTGGAGGCTCAGTAGGATGCTGTGAGTCCAGATGTTTTGAGCAGATTTAGCAACATCACAGCATCTATGGAGAGAAAGCAAGTGACTGCAGCCCTCTTTGATATAATTTAAATTACCGGTATATATATTTATACAAGAGAGATCCTGGATGGATGGAGGAAAAAATCAGCAATCTACCATCACTCCAAAGCTGGTCTAGCAGCCACAAAGGCTATTCAACCTCTCTAGTTAAGCTACCTCCATTTCTGATTCTGATATTTTCAGGGCTGCCTTTTAGTCTCTGATTGTAGGGAAAAATAATCAAGATACATCCAGCTTTCCCAAATAGGAAACAAGGAACCATGGTCTCAATCTTTTCTCAACAACTATCCTACATCCAAGAAGCCCAGAAATAGAGCTCAAAATCCCTGAAATATCTATCCAAAATGTAGCTTTCACAGGCAAATGCTGGTTAGATCCCTCAGGGCCTCCTTGTGGGGTCTATCCTTTGGAGGGAGACCCAAAGCACCCGTCCATTGACTTCCAGACATTTTCCACAAAGCCTCAGAGCATGATGTGGTTTGGAGACCCAGGGGGCAAGGGGATGGGGGCTCATGGGGGAGGATGCCCATCAGGTGTTGGGTGCCAGTGGTTTAACATGTGTGGTGTGCCAATGAAGGGTTTTGGGACTCTGGGCCGTGTCTCCTGTGCCACCCTCACTGGACCATGGAGCAAGGCCTTCCCCTTTGTATTTTCAGTTGAGATCTTTGCTGGTGGGGAATTCTGGGAGTTGAAGTCCAGCTGTCTTAAAGTTACCATGATTGAGAGAGACTCAATTGTTGTATGTTTGCTGCCTCTTAGGTTTGTGGGGATGCTTCCTGAGGATGAGATGGCCTTGGAGCGCCTGAAGGAACAGGAGCCCCTCAGTCTCTCCTGCTTGCATGTCCTCCCCTCCCTTCTAGCTGGTAGCACACAAGGGATTAGGATGCCAGCAGGCTGATGTTGCCATATCCTGGGCAGTGTCAGACTGGCCATTTGGCGAAGCTCGCTGTCTCCAGAGCAGGGAGTAGCTGAGACTTTTCCCCTTGCCCAGTGGAGAGCATCAAAGCCTCGACCACCAGAGGGACCCTCACCATCCCTCTCAGGCCACGTGAAGGACCCTCGGTGGCACGGGCTGCCTGGAGCCCTGGGCAGCAGATGGCAAGCACCCAGCCCAGCCCTCGACCTCCCAGGGCACTGGCACCCCACAGCCCAGCCCAGCTTACCTCCTCGAGGCTGCTGCCATTGCCGGTGCTGCTGCGGGGCGACGTGAGGCAGGTGGTGGGGCGGGGGTTGCCTCGATGCAGGGCCCCAATCTGTCCAAATGCACTGCAGGTGGGGTGGGCCAAGTGTGGCCAAGCCTGGCAGGCTGTGACGGCAGCTTCGTCCGGGCTTGTGGCCTTCCTGGGCTGGAGGAGAGTGGAGGGGCGACTGGGCTGCTGCCAGTGCCACCACATGGTGATGTGAGGCAGGTGGCGGGGTGGGAGTGGCCTGGTTGCAGGGCCCTGAGGTGCGCAAATGCGCTGCAGGTGGGGCACGGCTGAGTGCAGCTTACCAAATGCCCAGTGGACTGTGACGGTGGCTTCACCTCTGGGCTCGCGGCCTTCCCGGGCTGGAGGAGAGCGGAGGGGCCACGGGGTCCTGCTGCTGTGGGATGGAGGAGGCCTGGCTGTAGGGTCCCGAGGTGCGTGAGTGCACTGCAGGTGGGGCAGGGCTGAGCGCAGCTTATTGGATGTCCCTGGCCATCACTGCTGGCCAATGAGTGGCCAAGGGGCCAACGAGCTGCAGCTGTTGCTGGGCTCCACCAGCCCCCATGCACTTGCCTCCTCCTGTGCGCGCATCCAGGGGAGTGCCCGGCCAGGCTGGGGTGGGCTGGTGCAGGGGTGGTGGGGGCCAGACACTTGTTTCCAGGGTGGCCCCACGGGCCAGATCTAACCACATTGCGGCCTGGATCTGGCCCACGTGCCTTGTGTTTGACACGTCTGTATTATATAGACTGCATTAAGCAAGCATTTTTACAATACTAGACCTCCACAGTGTTTACAACCTTATTCAAATAAAAGAAGGCCATAAATACTTACAGTAACCACCTTTGACACCAGATACAGTAAATTTGAATACACAGTGCTGCCTTTTGGACTGTGTAACGCCCTGGCCATGTTTTCCAGATTCATGAAGCAAGTCTTTGCAGATTTAATAGATAAATTTGTGGTCCTATATTTACACGATATTTTAATCTACTCTGAGAATGAGGCTCAGCACACATACCACGTGCACACAGTCCTCAGTAGACTAAGAGATAACCACCTCTTTGCCAGGCCAGAAAAATGTGCCTTTGATTTACAACTAGACTTCTTGGGCTAATGTATTTCCACAAGAGGCATCCAGATGGACCCCCAGAAGGTCCAAGCTGTCCTAGACTAGCAAGCCTGTCACACAGCCAAAGACATCCAATCAGTGGTGGGATTCAAATATGTGAACAACTGGTTCTCTGTGTGGATGCTGCTTCTGGAAGTCCATTCTCGGCCTGGGCAACAAAAAATTAGCTACCGGTTCTGCTGAACTGGTGTGAACCGGCTGAATCCCACCACTGCATCCTATGCTTCCTTGGTCTTTGCTAACTTCTACAGGAAATTTATACCAGGGTTTGCTCATAAAGCAAAACCACTGACCCAACTGACAAAGAAGGGAGTTAAATTTGCTTGAACCTCTAACAATGTTTGTGTGTTACAGCAACCACCATCTGACTCACCAGCTCCTGCAGAGGAGTGGGAGGAGGATTCCTTTGAGACTGCCTCCCTTACACCCTTGCCAAGTTCCCACAAGAACTCAGACTTTGAAGACACAATAAAGGAAAGGAAGAGCAGCATACAAAAACCCATGGAAGAGGAGGGGGGCCAAGATGGAGGGATGGGTGATGTAGGAGTTGACCAGGCTGAGCCCGAGGGAGGGATCAAATGCGTCATCAGTCATGAGTCCATGCACAGCCACAAGGAATTCCAGTCCACCTTGAATTCCTTTCTTAATTCCTTTCTTAACTCCCGCTAATTTTCCTTGACTGTTAGTAGTTCAGATTCTTAAGCTTGCAATAAATCTTTATACTCATTTGAACTGCCTGAATCTCCTGATTTCCCCAGCGCTTGACACCAGGCTTGTGAAAAAACAAGAGTTACCAGTAGTTCTGTTTCATTTTTGTGTTTTAATCAAATGTTTTTGTCCATGCACATGGGTTTTTGTCTGTCTTTCTGAGCCCATGAGGTATGCCCACCCACAAGTACCCCAAGAAATTCCTTGAACATGTTCTTGCATGGGTCTCCTGCTTATATCTGTTCACAAATTTGTGTGTGTGCATGCATATGTGTGTGTTTTCTTCTCCTAGCTCTTCAGTATACAAGTAGGGAAGTGACATTTCTTTCCAAATGATACCTTTTCACTTTGAGAACCTCTGCCCCATAACCTCGGATTTCCCTAAAACTTAGTCCATAGCTAATGCTCTAGCTGAAGATGTAAAGCTTCTCTTTCTCCTTAACTCTCTCGTAACTTCCTCTTCTGACTCATGCCTTCTTTGCAGAAATTCTTCCTGTAAGTCTGTTTACCTTCTAAAAAGTCTCATTTCCCCCCCTAAATCTCTCGGCTTTTGCCCCTCATTTTTGTTCCCCATTTTCTATGCCTGGTTGCTCTACAGATTCCTATTGAACTAAACAAAAAGGGAAAGGGCACCACCAAGTATAGCAATTGGGAACAAAATTTGAACCACTACTGCAGCTACAGGAACATCTCATTGCATTTAAACTTGCAAAATGGAGCAGGGGCATTTGGAACTCCTTGTCACTGAAAGGGAAGTGACCAGTTATTATGAAGTGGCAGAACCTTTGTGTTTGCAGCAAAGGGGCTTAACCCTTTTTCAGTCATAAAGAACTGCATTTCAAATAGTTTCTTTCTGCAGACTTGTAGGAGGGGAAGGTTTTGTGTGTTATTTGCTTTATAGTTCATCTCTGAGTCACTCACTGCTTTTTCTGTTAGTACAACCTCCATGCCTTTCCCTTCCCCTGCAAGCCTGGATAGAACTTGATAAAGATAAAAAGAGGTCTGTCACTGATCAAGGACAGTGTCATGCTTCCAGCATAACGTTTGTGTATGTAATTATGTATTTTTATTGCTATTGTTGTTCTTTAATGTATCTTGAGCTCCACCTAGTGGCCAAACACAATCTTTATTGAGACCCAGCCCTTTAAGGGCCATCTTCCCAGCATCCCTCATTCCAAAAAATAAGTGCATCCTGGGAAGCCAGACTCCATTTCCTTTAGCATCTGGAGGAAACAGAAGCACCAGGAAGAATCCAGCCTAATCCATGGCACATGTTCATCTGAAAACAAAAATCCGCATACACACAGCATCACTGGTGAGATTTAGATTTTTCTGTATTTGTTAATTGTTATGCTCACCAGCAACTCAACACCACTTATTTTGTATTTGGGTTCTTATTGCATGTGTTTCTATTTTTCCCAGTTTCACCATCCTGTTCCTTTAATAAAACATCCAGATCTACGCACATGGTCTGTTTTATTGGAGGATAGGTGGGTTTAGCTGCATGTCAAGCTGCACACAGAGTAACGTGTAGTGAGGACAGAACAGATAGCTTGTGGAGATGGGAGACATAGCTGCAGAGCCTGGAACTTCCTCTTCATAACAGATGGATTGCAAGATTTTGACATGGAATTTTAACGGGGCAAATTCCCCACAAAAGCGAAAAAAGTTATTTCACTATTTGAAAAAAGTAAATCATGATATAATATGTCTGGAAGAAATCCATATTAAAGAGTCTGACAAAAAGTATTTAACAAACAAGACTTTGAATGTGGAATTTATTTCTGCTAATTCTAAGAATATAATCAATGGGATAGTTTTGTATATAAAACCTCAATTACATCCATTATCTACTGGTTGCTGATGATCAAGGCAGATATGTAATGTGTATGGTAGAAGTGCAAAAGAAGATTAGCTGACAAAGTGCCACTTTGACTATCACCCTATGAAGCACTACATAGAACAGAGATGATATTGGAATGTAAATGGATGTCATATCGAGACTTATTGATATTTGAAAAAGTGGGATTCAAGATAAAGACAAGAGAACAATTAGTAAGTGAAGGATTTACTTGTGATTGGTTTAATTATTATAGATTTTTTGAAAGATTTAAGTTTGATAAAAAGTTTTGTTTTCACAGGAACTAAATCTGAATTGGACATTAATTTATGTTCTGGAGATGACCACTTGATTTCTAAAGTATATAAAATGTTACTCAAGATGAACTGGAAGATGAATACGTTGAAGATTGTATGGTAAATTGGACAAACATTTTTGGGTATAATATAATGTTAGATAAATGAGAGAATGTATGGATGAATGGACTAAAATTTACATTAAATTATAGCTTGAAAGAACATTTTTATAAAATGATGTATCATTTGTATTTGACCCCAGATAGACTAGCAAAAATGTATAAAGGGATTTCTAATAAGTCCTGGAAATGTCAAAATCCAGGTTCATTTTATCATATGTGGTGGTCTTGCAAAAATGCTATGTCCAAAGCATTTCACATATTTACAGATGTATCCAGTTTTGCAAAACTGATGAAGCCCTGTTCTAGGAATGGTAATATGTCTACCATGGTGCTCTGTCCCAGCCTCCGCGAATACTGCTCAACCGCTTACTCGCGAGGAAAAACCCCTTTGCATTGAACGGACTTTGTAAGATAAACCCCTTTTATTTTGACACAGCTTTTATGGAACAAAACTCCAACCAGTCCTTTAGCTGTTGAAACGAACAAGATCATCTGACTCGGGTACTGGATCTGCTGGCAGGCGAGGACTCACACTATCTCTCACCGCAGGACCCTTCCCCCAGGTCTGAAGGGATGTGGCTGTGAAGGGAATTGTTCGTGGCACGCCGTCACCAAAGCAGGAGCATGCATGGTCATCGCGTCCTCCCAGGTGAACTCCTCCAGTCCATAGCCCTTCCACTCAATCAAATACTGGAATCGGCCTTTCAACCAATGGGAGTCTCAAATACTGACAACCTCATACTCAGGAGCGCTGTCTCCATCCCACTGTACCGGTGGATGTTCTGATCGACGGAGCAGACACGCCAGTTGTTCTGGGACCAAGAGGGACTGGTGAAAGACCGGATGTATCTGTAACAAACGTGGCAATGTTAACCAATAAGCGACCGGATTAATGATGGCTTAAATAGGGAAAGGGCCTAGGTACCAGTGGTCCAGTTTCTTGGCAGGCCGGTCTGATGAAAGGTGCCTGGTTGACAGCCATACCCGATCTCCCACAGCTAACGCAGGCGTATCTTGCCGTGACCGACCAGTGACTTTCTTGTAATCTGCCTTGGCCTTATCTAATTGCCACCGCACCAATTGATGGATAGCCTGTAACTCGGTCAGATATTCATTAGCTGCGGGAACTGGCACGTCAAGCTGCAAGAGAGGGGAAAAAGCTGGGGATGATACCCCACATTGGCCAGGAACGGTGTCATACACGTGTGGAGGTGTGATGTGAGTTGTTAAAAGCAAACTCGGCTACTGCAAGATAGTCTGCCCAATTGTCCTGTTTATTTATTTTTATTTATTTATTAAATTTATATCCCGCCCTTCTCCTTGCGGACTCAGGGCGGCTGACAATCGATTTAAAAAACATAAATAACAATTACAGAATTAAAATTAATTAAGAAGAAATATTTAAATATCGTCTAATTAAAATATGATTAAAACCCCTCTAAAAATTGCCCTAGGCCAGTCCCGCTTGTTGGAATAGCCAT
>NW_015388314.1:124677-125986 GCF_001527695.2 Protobothrops mucrosquamatus
GCCGAGTCGTGACCTAGATCCTCCGGATATGGCCCAAGCTCCGTCAGAAACCTCTCCGGGTCCATCAGGCGCCTGGGACGGAACCATCTAGGCGGTTCCGTCTCCCTGCGGCGGGGGGAAGCGGTCCGGAAGTCCATCCTAAGGAGAGCATGATCTGACCATGACAAGGGCTCTATATTTATCTCCCCCATTTCCAGATTGCTGATTCACGAAACAGCACACATATTGTTCTAGGATTCCGATTACTTTCTCGGTCCCACCATCCGTTTGCAGATGATGTGCCGACAACAGGCAGATTTGTACATCTAGGGCCTTCATCAGCCCTTTCCAGAAACAGGCCATAAATTGAGCCCCTCTATCTGAAATGACCCTATCGGGGAGGCCATGCAGCCGGAAAACATGCTGGATGAACATGCGAGTGGTGGCATGGGCTGACGGCAAGCCACGGCAAGGAATGAAATGAGCCATCTTGGTCAGCATGTCCACCACCACAAACACTGTTGTGAAGCCAGAAGACGGGGGCAGGTCCGTCAAGAGGTCCATGGACACTGCTCCCCAGGGTCTCTCGGGCATCAGCAAGAGCTGAAGTAGACCCGGTGGGGCCCCCGTCGTTGACTTGGCCTGCCTACACCATACACAAGACGTGATGTAGGCTTGGACGTCGTGTCGTACTCGGGGCCACCAGAATGTACGGGAGACTAGGTTCAGCATCTTGTAAAGGCCAAAATGCCCTGCCGCAGGATTATCATGACATTGATTGAGAATGAGTCCTCCGAGCGGCCCTCCCGGAACAAAGAGCCGATCGCAATATTTCAGGAGCCCATCCATGACAGTCCATGGGGAGTCTGGCCCCAACTCCTTCCTTCATTGAGCCACCCACGCGTCGTGCTGTTGTGCCTCCCGAATCTGAGCCTGTAAATCTAGTGGCTCCCAAACTGCAGAGAAAGACTTTACAGGCAGAACCGTCCTGGGCAGAAGCTTGTCTTCCATATGGGAGTATTCTGGTTTCCTTGAAAGAGCATCCACTCTTTGGTTGCGACCGCTTGGTACGTATGTAATGTGGAAATTGAACCTTGCGAAGAAATATCTGGAATTCCCGAAATTAGGAGTTGTTGTTCGTCCATCGATTTCGATGAAGACCTTGACATCTTATGGATTATGGGCCATCAGCGGTGTGTCCGTAGATGGCTGATGAGACTGATGTTAGCACGGAATGTTCTGCCACATACTGAACAGAGAAATGTGGACACTATTGCTTCAGCATTTGCAGCTCTGGCTTTACGGAGTGCTCGCTTCTCTTGTGCCAAGA
>NW_015388314.1:126395-135817 GCF_001527695.2 Protobothrops mucrosquamatus
CCACAGCCGTCAACTGGTCTTCCAGTGTCAGCCGTGGATCCAGGAGGACACCCAGATTGCGTACCCTCTCTGAGGGAGCCAAAGTTTCGCCCCCTATAGTCAGCGATGGAGTCAGCTGACCATACCTGGGAGCCGGCAACCACAGCCACTCAGTCTTGGAAGGGTTGAGCCTGAGTCTGTTTCTCCCCATCCAGACCCGAACAATGTTTAGGGCACATTTTCTAGCCCCTTCCTCATACTACGGAGGTGAGCAGTGTGGTCCTAAAAAGGGCTGCTCAGTCACTCAGATAGACGCCGAATCCAGCTGTTGCTTCATCAGCAAGAAGCGACCATTAGACCTGAGCCGCCGGTGTGCAGGTCCGGGTCCACAGCTCCCAGTGATTCCACACCTGCTGCTTCACCGCTCGCCTATCGCCACAGGACTTTAAGATTTGTGGGAGTTAGGGAAAGTCAAGATGTCAAGACTTGCGCGTGGATTGGATTAAAGTGAGGGAGAGGTGCGCATCCACTCTTTGGTTGCGACCGCTTGGTACGTATGTAATGCGGAAATTGAACCTTGCGAAGAAATATCTGGAATTCCCGAAATTAGGAGTATTATATACAGCACTAGCGGAACAAAAACAGGGGAATAGCGGTCAATATTAGGAAAGATATAGATGGAAGATAAGGATGGAAGAGTCCTAATACTAGAATTACAAACTGAGCAGAAAACCTGGCTATTGGTGACAATTTATGCACCAAATGAGAACCAGAAAGAATTTTATAATAAGTTACACGAAAAACTTATAGAAATTGGACAGGGAAATGTTTGTATTGTGGGAGACTATAATGCGGTAGTGAATGTAAAAAATGATTATATTAGTAATATGAAAAATAAAAAGAAACGGAAAATATTACCTAGGACATTCTTTGATCTGGCACAGGAATTTAATTTATCTGATCAATGGAGGAAATGGAATCCAAAAAAAAAAGGAATATACTTTTTTCTCGAATCCACATAAATCTTGGTCTCGGCTAGATATGGCATGGATGAATGAAGAGATAGGACAAGACATAGAAATAATAGAAATAATGCCAAATATATGGGCCGACCATACCCCCCCTGAAAATAGTTTGGAAAGGGCAGAAAAAAATAAGGAGAAGGTGGACATTGAATTCCCACATTTTAAAAGAAAAAGAATTTATTGTAAGGATTAGAAAGGAGATGGAATTATTTTTTAAAGAAAATACAAAACAACAAACATCACTACAAATTATTTGGGATACTGCTAAAGCATATTTGAGAGGCATAGCGATAGCCTATACAGCAAAAAAGAATAAGGTAAAAAGGCAAATGCAAAACATACTTCAGGAGGAGATTAAAAAATTAGAATCTAAATTACAAAGGGAACCTCAGGATGAATTGATTAAAACGGAAATGGTTTTGGCTAAACATAAACTAAACATGATAGACCAAGAGGAAATGGCAAGAGAATTGAAAATAGCAAAACAAAATTTTTTTGAAGATGCAAACAAACCTCGCCTATAAATTAAAAAAAGAGAAGGAAAAAAGATTCATTCAGGAACTACAAGACGAAAATGGAGAGTTGCAACATAAAATGGATAAAAAGAAAGAAATAATTCAGAAGTATTTTGGGTTACTTTACAAAAAAGAGGAAATAGACGTGGAGAATATTAGACAATACTTAAAGGCTAATGGCTTGCCAGAATTAAAGGAAGGGCAGAGAGAAATTTTGAACAAGGAAATAACAGCTTTGGAATTAACAACCGCAGTGCAACAACAAAAAAAATAATAAAACCCCAGGGCCAGATGGACTTCCAGGGGAGGTATATAAGACTCTTTATGAGGATTTCGAAACGATACTATTAGAAGTGTACAATGATGTGTTGGAGAAAGCCAAATTACCGGACTCCTGGACAGAAGCCAATATATCCCTTATCCCAAAAGAAGGTACAGACCCCAAACAGATAAAAAATTATAGGCCAATCTCGTTGTTGAACACAGACTACAAAATTTTTACCACTATAATCGCGGAAAGACTGAAATTAATATTAAATGATATAATACATTCAGATCAAAATGGTTTTTTACCCACAAGACAAATTAGGAATATCACAAGAATGGTGTTAAATGTCTTAGAATATTATGAAGCGCACCCTGAAAAACAGGTGGCTCTAATATTTCTAGATGCCCAGAAAGCATTTGACAATCTTAGTTGGCAGTTTATGTTCCAGCAGATTGAGGATATGAAATTCGGAGGGAAATTTGAGAAAATTATAAAGGCAATATATAAGATACAAAAGGCTAGAGTAATAATTAATGGGGACAATACAAAAAACTTTGAAATAAACAAAGGGGTAAGACAGGGATGTCCCATGTCACCTCTACTTTTTATTTTGACTTTAGAAGTGCTATTAACCCAAATTAGAATTAATAAAGAGATAAAAGGATTACAGGTCAAGACAGAAGAATATAAGACACAGGCATTTGCGGACGATTTGGTTTTCTTTATAAAGAGCACTGAAGAGATAAGTTATTTTGAAAATAAAATTGAAAATCAGATTTAGGGATAGGAAGAACAATATTAATTAAATCAGTCCCATTTCGACGGCAAGCTCGTGTGCGTCCTAAGGTTATTATTTCAGCAACCGCCTGCATAAAAGGTAAAACATTTTGGGATGGGGTGTGGGGTAAGTAAAGCCATTCAATACAATATACTTTTTGCGCTTCTAACACAGCTAATACTCCTGTAGGTAGCTTACTAGTAGGAAATATCAAAAGTGTTAACTGACAATTTTTATGTGGAATTCTGTCCACAAATTAAGTACTCAAGATGTCATTAATTTGCTCAACCGTGGCAAGTGCTGCAGGTGGAACTACAATGAGATCTCCAGGTTGTTTTCCTTTGGTCAATAAGTGAAATTCCAATTTAATCAAATTCCATTCAGATGGAAACAAATTTCCGTTGATGGATATATAGGTCTAACTAAACAATTTAAACTCAACAATTTCCCCCCCCCCAAAAAAAATTGTCCAACAATTACTGTCTCCTCTTTCGAGTAAAAAAGTGCAAGCTGAAACTGCAAGAGTGGGCATTAAATTTCACATCCACCCCACCATTCTCAAACCGGAATTTTAAGCAGAGAAAAAAAAGTTAAAACGAGCAGCCCCCCCCTCTTCTTTCTGTCTCTCTCGCTCTTAAAGCAACACAGCCAGCGGAAAAACGAAAGAGACAAGAGAAAAAAAAAGAAAAAGAAATTTTACAAAAATCTCACCACTAAAAAATAGTTTTCTCTCCTTCACATGCATTTTCCATAAATACTCTCACACATACTCCATGGGACTCTTCTCATGCAAACACTTACTATTGCTTTTCAATTTACTTTTACAACAATAAAATCTGCAGTTTACTATTTCTTTCACAGCCTGGGAGGGAGTGGGTGGGGGGTGGGGTTTGAGGGCTAACACACACACTTAGGTATCAGCAAATGAACTCATTCACTTCCATTCTAACTGCTTGCATAAACAATTCCACATACAAATATTTCATTTCATACTTTCTCCAGGCAAACCATTTATTTTTAAATAAGGCCTTTTTGTGTGTTTGTTATCAGAGGGGGTTTTGACCCTCTTCCAAGTCTTGGAAATAACACAGAACAACACAGACAAAGATATATACACAAATACTGTTAAAACAACATTTATTTAAACACATGGCTTGTCCTGTAAGAAGCGAGAAAAATCATGAGGTGATTCCAACCAAACATGGTTTTATAGGGCCCTTTATCATCTCCAAGCCCAAGCATAATGTTCTGGGTGGTCTCACACACACACATATATATACATACATACATATATATAAACAAAACACACTACACATCAACACAAAGCACCACCAGACATTGTCTGACAGGGTTAAACTTAACAGCCACTTAAAGTTTCAAAACATTCCAATTGTTCAAAACACATTGCAGTGGAGTACATTTTGAGTTAATTTATGTCTTTAAATTACTCTGAAGATTCCCCTTATTATTTTTTCCTACTTCGAGATTGTTCCTCTAATATTTTCCTTGTGGGGGTGTATGATGGCTGGGAAGAAGCAAAAGAATTAGCCTCTTCAGAAGGAGCTGGAGATCCAATTAAAGATGCTTCAGGAGGGAGAAGTTTTACTTGGTTGTAATCAGAAGGGGGGCTGGTAGTTAATTGCTGCCCGTCTGAACCATCTGAGCCATATTTTTCCACTGCCTGACAACATTGAATACCATCGGAAGCCAACTCACATGGATAGGATGCTGCATTATAGAAGCAACCATCCGGTAGCACACAAGATTAGCTGCATTAAGACCTTATTCAAACGCGTTGGCTCACATTGCAACACAGATAGAGCTAGAATGGAAGAAAAAAGTTACCTCTACCATGTATGTAGATGTAACGGTTATCCGATGGAGTTTATCAAACGGCACAGCAGACCACACCGATCACACGTTGACGCACAAGACAAGGCGACATGCACACAGCTCATACGAACGACCCTGCCTTACATCAACGGAGTATCAGAAGCAACGGCCAGACTGCTAGCCCCCTTCAACATAAAGGTAGCCCATAAACCAGACCAGACTCTCCGTGCTAGGATCATGCGCCCCAAGTACCCACTCCCCACTGGAGAAAGATCCTCAGTAATATACAAAATTAATTGCAGGGATTGCCCCTGCAATTATGTTGGTGAAACCTCCAAGAGACTTAAGACCAGGGTCCACGAGCATGAGCTGGCAGTTAAGAGAAGAGAGCAATATTCACAGGTATGGACCCACATGGCCGATTACGGCCATGGATTCGACCTCACCAACGTCGAGGCCATAGCCCAAGATAACACCAAGGGAGGCTGCCTCCTCAAAAAAGCCTGGCTGTCAGACAAACACTCCATCAATCGCCATATAGAGCTCCCTCCAGCATATCATATACTAAGGGGATGGGAAGAGCGGGATGCCAATTGGAAACATAGGCAACCAACTCACTCCGTACAAGACCAGAAAGAGGGGATGACAGGGGAGGTGATCACAACCCTGAGAGAGAGCGACGAACTGGGGATACACCCCACAAGTAAAACGACATCTCTAACCCATCTAAACATGAAAGAGGAGAGGAGGGATGACACAACGCCGGCAGACAACCCACCCCCAGGAGCTGATGTTCAGATCCATGGAAGAACAAGGAGGATGAGAAGAAAAAACACGAGGGAAATATACCCCACAGGGGTCCAAAGCACAAACAACTCAATCCAGCCAGGACGAGGGAAGGAGAACAACAAACAGGTACCACCGGATGCCTTCCCCCGAGGGGCATACACACATACCGGGGAAAAGGGAAAAGCTCTTATATACCCTGTTGATGATACTTGGCCAGACAGACGAGCGCACCCGCTAACGAGGAAGGAAGCAGATGAGAGGCACAAGCACCTGGACACCCCCCCGGACGATTATAGATGCAGGGGAGAGGCAATAGAACTTAAGAATGGGGGAAATGCACCGGAGGTGTGCCTTGTGAATGACTCAGCAATAGAATTACGGCCCCGATCAACGGGAGAACAGGCGAGTAATAGCGAGCGCAAACGGGATGGGTATCTCCTGCGCTCCCATATATGTACTGAGGGGGCAATGAGGGCAACAAGTAGTGGAGCCATCCCAAAGACACGCCCGGTTAGCAACCCATTAACACACACAGGAGCTCACCCGTCAGTGACAGAGAGAGGGGGCGACAAGAAACAGGAACGAGACGGCCAACCCCCAGGAGTTTACACACGGGCAAGGAAAGCAGCAGGGCTGGCAAACAGAAGAACAGAGCTTGAAGCACACATGCTAGATAGCACAGCAATACAGAGGCAAATTAAGATGAATGAGGGGGTGTGGAGGGATGACTGGGAGCGGATGAACAGCGGATCTCCAGGCACCCACACACGCACAAATAAAACAGCAGCAATTGGAGAGGAGAGGACAACTTTAGAAATGGCTGTTGTGGCTCCGTCCGGTGGGTCCCTCTCATCAGAGGAGGAAGGCTCTGAACATGACGGAGAGGAGATGGCTAGGCCTCTCTCTCCCGGCCCTTCCCCTCTGGTGCAGCCTTCGGTGCCTTCCGACAGCGAGGAGTTTGGCCAGGAGCCCGGTGTTTCTGGGATTGGCCAGGAGCCCGGTGTTTCTGGGATTGGCNGTTTGATGAACACTCGGTTGCAAGCATTCTGGCAAGTTCTCGTGGCTTATCTTTGTTTGCTGTGGTTTATCATTAAAGACTTGGCAGGCAGCTACGAAGTGGCTGCCAAGACATTCCGTTGCCTTTGTCTGTGCCGAGTAGTTTGTCAGGCCTCGGCTGACTGGTTGGGGGGTGTGGGTCGGACGGGGGACAGAACATCGGCCCCTTTAAGAACTACACAGCCGATGCTAATGAGCGGACCTATGACCCAATCCAGGGTCAAAGCGCAGAAGCAGCCGGCCACATAAAAACGGACTCCCGGATCTAGCATTTTATACCCTGACGATGTCGGTAGTGTGGCCGATGAAAGCTTGGTTTTGTATAGTAAACATTTATGTTTATGATTTTATCCTGGTGATCACCTTATTTTACTTCACATCATATATATATATATATATATATATATATACACACACACACACACACACACACATATATATATACATACATATATACATAAACAAAACACACTACACATCAACACAAAGCACCACCAGACATTGTCTGACAGGGTTAAACTTAACAGCCACTTGAAGTTTCAAAACATCCCAATTGTTCAAAACACATTGCAGTGGAGTACATTTTGATTTAATTTGTTTCTTTAAATTACTCTGACGATTCCCCATATTATTTTTTTTCTACTTCAAGATTGTTCCTCTAATATTTTCCTTATGGGGGTGTATGATGGCCGTAAGGAGGCAAAAGAATTAGCCTCTTCAGAAGGAGCTGAAGATCCAATTGAAGATCCTTTCGGAGGCACAATTTTTACTTGATCATAATCAGGTGAGGGGCTTGTAGTTAATTGTTGCCCTGCTGAAGCATCTGAGCCAAATTTTTCCACTCCTTGATGGCACTGATACCATCGATGTAATATCTGTACTGGAGCCCGAGGTTCAAGATGTAAAATATGCCCTATCTTTTCCCAATCTCGTCAACGTAGCGTCCCACGCTCTGGATACCAGGGGCAATGTTTCCCTACCTCCTCCACCAGCTTCCTTATGTCGGCCTCAGGCGCTGTCACACCTGATTTATGTAGCAGGAATCTGAGTTCCTGTACATGTTTCTGCTGGTGCTGAGATAGATTGCAACCCATATTTACCACTGAGGGGTCCCAGAGGACGAAGGTGCACCTAGGGGTCTGTTCCAGACGCTGGTAAGTATGTTGGCTGTTGCTACCCACGGGGGGGGGGGTCCCATCTGTCCCATCTGTGGTGCCAGCTGATGGAATCAGTGACCAGTCATTGCAGGGTGCAAAGAGGAACTCCTTTCCTCCCCGTGTTTATTGCTTTTTATACAGTTTTTCCAAGCAGCATAAGGTAGCATAGTAACAGCATAGCAACAGCACTTTTATTGCTGAAACTCCTTGCCAATCCTTAAGAATATCTCAGCTAGGGGGCACCAGCCAGGGGCAGTTTTCTGCAACATCCTGTTGGTGTAAGCTAGCTGATATCATGTGAACCAGGTGAGGTCATTGTAGATGAGGTCATGCATTTGATCAGGCAGTTTGCTGCTCACGAACTTTACATGACCTCTATTTCTACAACATAGAAGACTTTCCGTTTAAATCCATAGAGGAAAGGGATACAATGTTTCCCTTTAGAGAGGTTCCGAACGGAATAAATGCCCAGGGCCAGCCAATAATAGGTTTTGTACAGGATCCACTCCGAGCATCTGAAGTGAGATCTTTTAAGAAAGAAATGAAAAATATGATAGAGGACCCTTTGGGAGCAGTGGAACAGTTAGACAATTTATTAGGACCAAACATTTATACATGGGATGAGTTAATGGCTATACAAAACACGTTGTTCTCGGCGGAAGAGAGGCAATTGATCCGGGCTGCTGCGATACGAGTCTGGGAGCGGGATCATCCCCCTTCAACTAATAACAATATAAAGGGGGAGGATAAAATTCCCACTGTGAGACCTGATTGGGATAATAACAGTCAAGCACATAGGACAAATATGGAGGATATGAGGAACATAATTATTATTATTATTATTATTATTATTATTATTATTATTATTATTATTAATTATTATTATTATTATTATTATTATTATTATTATTATTATTATTATTATTATTATTATTATTATTAACTGAATTTATATACTGCCCTATCTCCCTTACGGGACTCAGGGCGGTGAACAGGCGATAATAAAAACCACAATAAATATACACAAAGGGGAATATAAGGGGAATAAAAGAGGCAGTCCCAAAAGCACAAAATATGACAAAAGCTCTAAGCCTTGAGCAAGAAAAAGAGGAATCCCCCGCTGCCTTCTTACAAAGATTAAAGGACACCATGAGAAGGTATTCAGGAATGGACCCTGACGACGTGGCAAATGTGCCGCTCGTTAGGATCCAGTTTGTGACTAAGGCTTGGCCAGATATTTCAAAGGAATTGCAAAGACTGGATAATTGGATAATTGGACTACCAAACCTATAGATGACCTATTAAAAGAGGCTCAGAAAGTGTATGTCCAGAGGGACGCGGAGAAAGTAAAGCAGAAAGGGAGAATGATGGTAGCTACAGTTAAGGAGGTAATAAAGCAGCAAGAACCCCCACCCCTCAAGCTCCGGAAGGAGGACCAGGACGTGGGAAGGCAAATTGGAACAGGGGAAGTCGGAATCAGGGATTCAGGGGAAGGATACAGGGAAGTACGAACGGCATGGGCCGGGAGGAAAGCATAAGGTGATGCTTTGGGTGTGCCAAGCCCGGACATTTTAAGAAGGATTGTCCCGTGCAACAGAAGGAAACGCAAGTGTACAAGTTAATGGAAGAGGATGAGGATCAATATTAGGGACGTCAGGGGCACTTTATATTTAAATCCCATGGAGAGCCCTTGATAAATTTATTAGTGGGACCCAGCGAAGAAGAATTAGTATTTCTAATAGATACAGGAGCAGCCCGGGGTAAAAGGGGAAGGATTTGAAGTCCCCAAAATCAATCCCCTGGAAATTAGAGTAAAAGGTGAAGGACAGAAAATTAATATTGAGATGTTATATATTCCTGAGGCTGGAGTAAACCTATTAGGGCGAGATGCTCTGATGGCATTACAATTAAAATTAGAATTCAAGCCTGAAGCATTCATGAGAAAACTGACCCAGGAGGAGGAGGATAAGATCAACCCATCTGTTTGGGTGAGGGAGGGGAACCGAGGGGGGTTACAGATCC
>NW_015388314.1:139340-145702 GCF_001527695.2 Protobothrops mucrosquamatus
TTTATACGGATTCAAAGTACGCCTTTGGGGTGGTCCACACCTTTGGAAAAATCTGGGTGGAAAGGGGGCTGATAAACAGCAAAGGAAAGGAATTGATTCATGAAGAGTTGATAAAACAGATAATGGAATCCCTCCAGTTACCAAAAAGAATTGCCATAACACATGTGAGTGCACATCAGAGGGGCAATTCTTTTGAAAGTGTGGGAAATAGGATTGTGGATGAAGAAGCCAAGAGGGCAGCAAATGAAGAAAGCATAAATGTCTTAATACCCATTGTAGAAACACTAGAAGAGATCCCTGTGTTTTCAGAAACAGGAAAAAGAAATAATGCAGATAGGTGGGCAACAAGGAGAGAAGGGTGAATGGTTCCTTCCGGATGGGAGGCAGGTAATCAATAAACCCATAGCGCGAGGACTATTGGAGAAATTACATGAAGGAAGCCACTGGGGCGTCCAAGCATTAGTAGATGAACTCCTGAAACATTATGGGTGCATTGGGATTTATACCTTGGCCAAACAAATCACTGAAAAATGTCTCATATGCAAGAAAACTAACAGACAAGCTATGAGAAAACAGCAACTAGGAGGGAGGCCACCTGCTCTAAGACCATTCCAATGCATTCAGGTACATTTTACAGAGTTACCTAGAATAGGCAAAATAAAGTTTTTGTTGGTTATAATCGACCATCTAACCGGATGAGTAGAGGCTTACCCGTGTAGCAATGCCACTACCAAGGTGGTATCCAGGGTATTGCTAGATCAAATTATTCCCAGGTACGGGATGGTCACTCAAATTGATAGTGATCAAGGGAGCCATTTCACGGCAAAGATATTGCAGAATATTATGGAAGCCTTGGGAATAAATTGGAAATTTCACACTCCTTGGCACATGGCCAGCAGTGGAAAAATTGAAAGGGCTAATGCAAAGATAAAGGAATCATTAACCAAACTAATTTTAGAGACCCACATGCCCTGGACTAAGTGTCTGCCACTGGCACTGCTGAGAATTAGAACTCAGCCACGGAAAGACATAGGACTGTCACCCTATGAATTATTATTTGGAGTTGCTTTTACCCCAGAACAAATTTGTATAGATTCACTCCAAACTCGAGATAGAGTACTGAAGCAATACGTACATAAACTGTCCAGATATTTTGATTTCCTAAGGAAACAAGGATTGCTGGCACAAACAACCCCCTTGGAGTTTCCAGTCCACAAATTCCAGATCGGAGATTGGGTGCTGATCCGGAGTTGGAAGGAGGAAAAGCTGGTTCCGAAGTGGGAAGGCCCTTTCCAGGTGCTGCTGAAATCCGAAACAGCAGTACGAACGGCAGAGAAGGGCTGGACCCACTACACCCATGTGAAAGGACCAGTGGACGCTCCAACCAAGTGGAAAAGTGTGCCTCAACCTGACCCTTTGAAGTTGATAATAAGAAAAAGCAAAATATAGAGACATTAGAAAAAAAGGGGGGTGTGTTAAATGTGTTGGTTTTGTGACTGCAAATGTTGGTTTAATTGTTGTTGTTGTACCCATTGCCCAGACTGCGTACCGATACACAGAGACTGCGAAGAAGAGTGTGATATAGTGATCATTGAAGACTGGTGTCCCGAGTACCAATCTCAGCCTGTTACAGACGGTGGTGTCAAAAGTGAAAGGGAAGAAATACTTTTCCAGGGGTGGACAGAATTGGGACAATGTTAGACCTCAATATGACCTTGGTTACAGGAGTAATTAAGATATGGATTATAGTGGGAGTAGTAGGGTCCTGGAGCATATGCAAAGGTCAAAGTATAAATAACTCTGATAACTGTAATGATTGCATTAGAACCACCAAAATGGGTAATAAGATAACCAAAACTCTGACATATCATACTCAGATGAACTGCAAGAAGGTGGTGGGAATGTGTGTTCATAATACCACCCGATTTTCCCTGTGTAATGAAACATGAAGGGTTACATGCGTTGATCCCTCTAGTGTGAAATATCAAACAACTATTCAGATATTTACCTCTCAAAGTGGAAAGAATCTAACATCATTATTATTAGGACAGAACACTAGTACCTCTGCTAATCACAAGAGTAGAATCTGCGTTGATGCCTGCTATGCCATGAAGTTTAGTCCCTGGACCACCTGTGGGGGCCTGAGTTGGCAGCAGAGTTACCTCACACAAAGGATATACGTTTATGACCAACAACAGAGAGGAAGCTCCTACGTGGCTTCCTAGACATATTGGTACTCCGATGGTAGGGGCCCACCTAGGGTGTGGACAGAGAAGAGCAGTTGGTTTAATTTAACTAAGGGGGTCGGACAATCTGATTGTTTAGAAGACCATTGTACCCCCACATGCTTGCATTTTATGGATCCCAGTGAAAGAGCACAGGAATATGGATTGGGAATTGAGAGTCTGGGAAAGGACCCGAGCACCCGCATCACCGTTAAGGTAACAAGGAAAAATCTGACCCCAATAGAAGGAAAATTATTCCACTCCTTTTATGAAGAGCTTGAAAAGGCTGATCACCCTGATACCTGGGGACTCACTTTTCTCACCAAAAATCTATTTATAGATCTGGCTGAAAGGATAGCCACCACCCTGGGAGTAAAGAATTGTTATGTATGTGGTGGAACAAATATGGGGGAACAATGGCCTTGGGAAGCTAAAGAAATTGATATCCAAGACACTAACATTACGTCCACTTGGACTACTAAATTAACNAGGGTGAGCCAGAAGTGAGCCTGGGGTGAGGCTCAGCCTCAGCCACTCTGCAGCTCCAGAGGACTCTCTCACAGTAAGTCCTTTCCTGCGCTGGCT
Organism: Protobothrops mucrosquamatus; assembly: GCF_001527695.2. Lineage (NCBI taxonomy): Eukaryota > Metazoa > Chordata > Lepidosauria > Squamata > Viperidae > Protobothrops > Protobothrops mucrosquamatus. Next base: position 142,151 of record NW_015388314.1, read on the forward strand.
CTTTCCCTCCCCCACTACACTTGGCTAGCAGGGCTGCGTACCACCTGCCACTTGTTAATGTACCACAAGTGGTACGCGTACCACTGGTTGAAAAGCCCTGGGTTAGTGCACTTTGTGTGGCACTCGCTGTTAACAGCTTGATTTTGCTTGACAGCAAGGTTGATATTCTTGTCCACACACACATCTATGTTACATGCACTGATAGCCCTATAATTTTTAGATTGCCGGGGACAGGGATGTTCTGTATCAATTAACTCACTGTCCCCGTTGTTTAGTTTAAATATTCCTCCAGAAAATCTGCGAATTTATTGCCAAGTAACTCAGTCCCTTTCTTTGATGGATGCAAACCATCTCTTTTGTACATTTTTTCATTGGACCAGCTACAGACATCATGAGTAATATAACCAAAGCCTTCCCCTTTACACCACTCCTTTAGTCACATATTGAATTGTGCTATACGCTGGCCCTTTCCATTTTGCTCCTTATACACTGGTAAAACCTCTGAAAAAGTAAGCTTACAGCCTATCCTGCTAAGTTCCTGCCCCAAGCTCTGGAAATCATTCTGCACAGAGAATACATCTTTTTGGGACAGATCGTTACTGCCAAGATGTACAATAGCCTCCACATCACAGTCCTTGCTGGCATTCTTGACTATTTTAAAAATACGCTTCTTGTCCCTACTGGCAGTAGCACCTGGAAGACACCTGACCTCTTTCAAAACCTGTGTCCTTTCCTAAATTTACATCCCTTATAACTGAATCACCAACCAGAAGGTGGCTTCTCTTTTTGGATGCCTTTCTCTTCTTGCATGACTGATGTGTAATACCTGATTAGCACTTCTCCCTATCAAAAACAAGTTCTTCATCTCGGACCACGATCCCCTGCTTATTTGAGTTATCATCATCACAACTACCTTGACCTGTCTCCTTAATGTCCCTATTAAGGTCAGCAAGGGCACTGTATCTGTTATGCAGCGACACAGTGAAAGCTTTGTGTTTATGGTTCACAGCTCTCACCCTGCCAGATCCCACAGTTGTCCACACTGCCCTTCTCCTGCAGGATCTTTGTGGTAGAGGAGGCTGATAGCACGGCAGCTCAATAGAGTAGAAGGGCTGAACTGGACACCTAATTTCTGCCTGAAGAGCACAGATTACAGACCCTAGATAAATAATCTGTCCTTCCTCAACAGGATTTCTCTCTTCTTTAGGGGAGCCGACTGTCAGACCTTCAAACACTCTGAATACAGCCATGTTTCTTCGTTTTTCGGCTGCCACAGCAATGGGAGAGGGGAAGATACATTCTTATAGTTTAGTCAAAACAATAACTTTCTTGTGGGAACCAAGGTTAAGCAGCTTAAGTGTTTGGCGGGCTGGAGCTACCGTTAGGAAGCCCGCCAAAGGTGCTAACTGGGGATTGTGATTTATGACACACTAATGGGTGGGGAGTTCAACTTTTACTTTGTAACCTTTTGGGGGGTAACTTTCAGTCTTGGTTTCACCTTTGTTCGTGCTGATATTATGTAGCCATTAAAATTGTTCTTTGAGGAAAGCAATTGCCTCAGAGTTCTTATTTCTACTGGTCTCATCTATCGGAACCATGACAGTATCCTTTTACTTATTTCCATGTTGATGGTTATTGTTTTATTATGTATACTAGCTTACCTCACAAGCCGAGTCAAAATGAATTTAGCTTAATATGTAAAATATAAAGATTAAAAATAATATAGGTTTTGAAGTAAAATACATGCAAATCCAAGAGATTAGTAAGTTACTTGCAAAGTGTTATTGCAGGCAACATCTATACAGTTTTAGTTCCAAATTCACAAAAACACACAAATTTTGTATAAATCAGCATCATAAAAATTAACACCTTAAAGACTTTGCTGGCAGAATTAATTTGTAGATTGCAGAATGGGTGTTTCTTCTATTTTTCCTCTTTTCTTTTTCTTACAAAATATTTACAAGTGAAATATTACAAAACTTTTATAAGGGGTTTTTTTTGTAAAACATTTACAATTTGACCACCAGATACTTCTGTTTCAAGATAATTATATAGATTTAATACCTTATGCTGCACATCAATTTTTGTGGGATGACAATTGTGACATGCAATAAAAAAATCACAAGGCTTCAGAAATGGAGACTTAACTACAAATTTTGTTGCAATAAAACAATTATAAAATTGAAAAATAGGACTCAAACATCATGCTTACTTAAAAAAAACCTTTTCTCCCTAAGTTGTGTATTTTTATTACTTCTCTCATGAAACAATGTGATAAATAGTGACATAACACAGATTTCTAATGAAATCAGAAAGTATGTACACAACCCTATCCCAATAAAGCATATTAAAAACAGAAAAAACCCTAATCCAACACTGGAATTCTACCATGATAAATACACTTTGCACTTGTAAGTACAATAAAGCAAAACTTTATCATGGTGGCCAAGGAAATGAACAGTAAAATGGCATTTAAACAAGCTAGTACTGCACATCTGTGCCCTATTACATACAATTATATCACACTGAGTCAAATAAAGTACACTGAAATTTATGGTTTTTCTAAGACTGAAAAATGGACTCAAAATGGTATACAGAACAGACTATCAAAATGGTTTTTTTTAATCCCAGGAGTAATAAACACACCTGCTAACACAAATTAATCTACATTAGTTTCTGTGACATCAAACAAATTTTGATATACTTGTAATAGGGATTTGCTGCCCATTACAATAATTTTAATTTCATATCCACATACCTAAGTATGCTGAAAGAATATTTAACAGCCGTGCAGAGTACTCAACCTTTTAGTTCATAAAGTTTTTTAAAAAAAATTCTAAGTTAACATGATTCTATTAGGAAACATTATTTGTTTAACTAGAATTTTTAGCACTGATTGTAAAGCATAATTATAAAATATTTGATGCTGCACTTCATCTACAACAAAAATTAATTAGTATTATCTAATGGCCATCTGTATTAAATATATTGTCAATTTGATTCTGATGTTTTAAAGCCAGATATATCAGTAGAGAATATTTTAAGATATACAAAATGATACAAAAAAACTCCAACTAATATTTAAAGTGTGTTAAATCTTTACAAAAGGTATAAGAAATTTAAAATGTATAACCACAGTGTAAAATTATTTTCTTTGCTATATATGTGAGCTCAAAGTATGAAAGACTTTGTTTCATATTCTCTACACAGGGAATTCCTAAAATGTACACAGTATAGACAACTATCAGTAGGTCTTTGTCTTCAAAAATGCATACAATGTCAAAAGACTGGAACATGTGTATGTTTATAAAAGTTGCTTGTTTAGAGTTTCAAGTGCACCCAACACAAAGTATATTAATAATAATAATAATAATAATAATAATAATAATAATAAAGTTGGAAGGGACCTTGGAGGTCATCTAGTCCAACCCCCTGCTCAGGCAGGAAACCCTATACCATTTCAGACAAATGGCTGTCCAGTCTCTTCTTAAAAACTTCCAGTGTTGGAGCATTCACCACTTCTGGAGGCAGGTTGTTCCACTGGTTAATTGT